>NC_053026.1:534954420-535172239 GCF_003073215.2 Triticum urartu | reverse complement strand
ATAGTTCATGGTAAGAGCCGGCGATCATAGATCCATCCATAGACTATTCGAAAACTGTTTGAGAAACTAGCACAAACTGCAAGCATCCAGAGATATTTCTGCGCTATAGATTCGTGATCATATCCTCCTGTGCCTCAGATCAAATTTTCACATAAATACATCGTATATAGTTAAATATTTCAAATAACCGGCAACAATGTCATCTCAAAACAGTCTGCAATGCTCCTATCTGTTGTAGGGAACATCTTCATTTACCCAAGCTCCATCCCAAGAATTTAGATTACACAACATGATACACCGATGACATACACACAGAACTGCAAAAATAATTTATATGAGCTGAATATAAATCTATTAATGAGTTGGCATAGAAGGGTATGCCTAAGATACATGACAATTGTATTCTCTACAAAGGTATGGATTGGTCATGGCTCATAACGAGCACGTGAAACGTGAGGGATATGTCTTGTAACAGTCACTACCAAAATAAACCTAGACGCCGACGGCCTTTTCTATGCCGACGACTTTTTGTCCGGATCGTCGGCATAGACGGAGATATGCTGACGACCTAGGAAAAGCCATAGGCGTAGAAAGGCCATCGGCGTACCTCAGACTATGTCGACGGCGGCTGTAGGCATAGAAAGGCCATCGGCATACCTCCGCCTACGTCGATGGCAGCCGTCGGTACAGTGAAGCCGCCGGCATATAGGTGGCCCTGGCAAGTCGGCCTCAGACTGCAGCCTAACACCGTCAAATCTATGCTGACGACCCTGACACATGGCGTTAATATGCCGATGGCCTTGCCGTCGGCATAGATTCATGGTTATGCCGACGGCTGTACCACATGTCGCCTAATGACTGGGTGGACTTAGCGATGGCGCCTTCAGCTGCCGACGGAGAAGATATGCCGACGCATAGGCGTCTACGCCGACGGTTGATAGGGATACACCGACGCAAATGATGCTGACAGGCCTATGCTGACAGAAGCCGTCGGCTTATCCCTTTGCCGGCAGGGTTTGGGCCTATGCCGACGGCCCTGGGGTCTGGGCCGTCGGCATAGTAGGTCATTCCGGTAGTGAGTGCTTTTAGTACGAGGTAAGGTCGATGGGAAAGTTTATGGTGATGAGGCCAATTAGGTTGATCTTGATGGCATTGCAGACACAGACGGCGGCGTTGAGGTCAGCCAGCCCACCAAGTAGCTGGTAACATTGCTCGGTGTCCGACACTTTAATCTTGAGCTTGAGTAGCATCAGCATGTTGCTGCACATAGTTATCTTCAGAAGTTTGAATCTTCATAAGGTTGATTGGGCATGAACCACCATTGGATAGCATCGGTGCAATAGATGGGATATGCACCAAAGGCGGTGCAGGGATGATTGTGAAGGAAATATGCCCTAGAGGCAATAATAAAGTTGTTATTTATATTTCCTTATATCATGATAAATGTTTATTATTCATGCTAGAATTGTATTAACCGGAAACTTAGTACATGTGTGAATACACAAACAAACAAAGTGTCCCTAGTATGCCTCTACTTGACTAGCTCGTTAATCAAAGATGGTTAAGTTTCCTAGCCATAGACATGTGTTGTTATTTGATGAACGGGATCACATCATTAGAGAATGATGTGATGGACAAGACACATCCGTTAGCATAGCACTATGATCGTTTAGTTTATTGCTATTGCTTTCTTCATGACTTATACATGTTCCTTAGACTATGAGATTATGCAACTCCCGAATACCGGAGGAACACCTTGTGTGCTATCAAACGTCACAACGTAAATGGGTGATTATAAAGATGCTCTACACGTGTCTCCGATGGTGTTTATTGAGTTGGCATAGATTGAGACTAGGATTTGTCACTTCGATTGTCGGAGAGGTATCTCTAGACCCTCTCGGTAATGCACATCACTATAAGCCTTGCAAGCAATGTGACTAATGAGTTAGTTGCGAGATGATGCATTATGGAACGAGTAAAGAGACTTGCCGGTGACGAGATTGAAAAGGGTATGATGATACCGACGATCGAATCTCGGGCAAGTAACATACCGATGACAAAGGGAACAACGTATGTTGTTATGCGGTTTGACCGATAAAGATCTTCGTAGAATATGTAGGAACCGATATGAGCATTCAGGTTTGGCTATTGGTTATTGACCGGAGATGAGTCTCGGCCATGTCTACATATTTCTAGAACCCGTAGGGTCCGCACGCTTAACGTTCGATGACGATATGTATTGTGAGTTATGTGATTTGATGTACCGAAGTTTGTTCGGAGTCCGGATGAGATCACGGACATGACGGGGAGTCTCGAAATGATCGATACATAAAGGTCGATATATTTGAAGGCTATATTCTGACATCGGAAAGGTTCTGAGAGGTTCGGGTATTTTTCGGAGTACCGGAGAGTTACGGGAATACGCCAGGGGAAGTATTGGGCCTTCATGGGCCTTAGTGGTAAGGAGAGAAGGGCAACAAGGGGCGGCCGCCCCCGCCCCCCCCCCCATGGGCTGGTCCGAATTGGACTAGGGAAGGGGCGGCGCCCCCCCCCCTCTTTCCTTCTCCCTCTCCTCTCCTTCCTTCTTCTCCTACATGGACTAGGAAAGGGGGAAACCTACTCCTACTAGGAGAAGGAATCCCCCTTTCAGCGCGCCTGTAACGCCCCGTATGTAACTTGCCGTATTTGTATTCCAACTCTTGCCATTTTCAGCTCTAAGTTATGATATTCTCTCGTGGTTGGGTTTTGTCTTCGTTTTGCATTTTGTCCATGTCATGCATTTCATATCATGTCATCATGTGCATCGCATTTGCATACGTGTTCGTCTCATGCATCCGAGCATTTTCCCCGTTGTCCGTTTTGCATTCCGGCACTCCTACATCCTCCGGCGCCCCATTTTGCATCTTTTCGTGAGGGGGTGTTGAACTTTCTCGGAATGGTCCGAGATTTTCCAAGCGGCCTTGGTACACCACCCGTAGACCGCCTGTCAAGTTTCGTGCCATTTGGAGTTCGTTTGATACTCCAACGGTTAACCGGTGAACCGTAAAGGCCTCGTGTGTGTTGCAGCCCAACACCCCTCCAAAGTGGCCCAAAACCCATCCAAACCCCCTTCATCCCCTCAGTCGTTCGATCACGATCGCGTGGCCGAAAACCGCACCTCATTTGGACTCTCCTAGCTCCCTCTACCTACAAATATGTGCATCTCCCTGAAATTTCGCGGATAAACCCTAGCTCTTCCTTCCCTCGCGCCGCCGGCGCCGCCCTCCAGCCCGATCTATGCCACCTCCGTCTCCTCCCGCGCCGCGCGCCCGAGTCCCCATCGCCGGCCGCCGCCCCACCGCTGTTCCAGGCCGACACCGGCCACCTCTTCACCGCGCCGAACCTGGGCGTCGCTCCCCGCCGTCCCCCGCCGTCACAGGCGACCGTTCCGGCCGGATCCGGGCAGGAGCCGCCCCGACTATCGGCGTCCTCTCCGGCGTCCTTTTCCGGCCAGTTCTCCGGCGAGCCTCGGGATCTGCGCGAGGAACCCTAGATCTGAGAGAGGTTGACTCTCCAATTTTCTCCAAGTCCCGAGTTCCTTATATTTTCTAGCTCTTTTGAACATGCCATAACTCCGCATCTGTAGCTCCATTTCGCGCGTGTGATATATTAAAATGTTCGTTAGGATGTCCGCTTCATTTTGTTCCATTGCACCATTCTTGTTTGAGTCCATCTTGATGCCCAAATGACTGCTGCAAGAGTGTTATAAAATGTTAGTTCCTGATTTTTATCAGTTTATGAGCATTTTCATTTTTGCCATGATTATTGTGTGCTGCATATGTACTTGAGCCCTACATGTATTTTGGGCTATGCCATGCCATCTTTACAGGGGTGTATGCCATGTATTTTTGTGATCAATGTGGTGACTAGCACATGCATGCAAAGTAGCTCTCGTGATGTTGCTGATTTCAGGGACTTTGAATTTCACCAAGTCATTTCCCTATTGTTATTTTTATGCCATGTATTCATGTTGCTACGGAGTGATCCATGCCTCTTTTGAGTATGTTCAGTAAGAATGATTTGGGCATATGATTGTTCTCTATCCATCCATGTCCTTGTTTGCATTTATGGAGTAACCTAGCATGACTCAATCTTGCTCTACTTTTGCTATAAAATGTTCCTGGCAGATTGTTTATGTGTTAATCAATTTTGCCAAGGTTGTTGTAGTTGATCCTTGCATGCTATGAGATGGTTCTTGTCATGGTTAGCTTCTTGAACATGTCTTCTTGCTGGGTGTATACTTAGCTTGTCATGCAATGCCTTGTGTTGAGTGCATCGAGCTTGCAAACATGCCTACGTAACTCTGTTTATGTCATGTCTAGTTTTCTGCTAAGTCTGAATCTGTTAACGAGACTTGCTATGTTTACATGGTTGCCATCATATCTTATGATCCTTTTTGACTTATGGTCAGTAAGGGACTTTTGTTATATGCTTTGAGTAGATTCATGCCATGCCTTGTATTGCTATGATCTGATCCTATAGCATGTTGTTATCTTGCTCTAAACATTGCTTCCTGATGTTAATTCCTGACATGTTAGTATTTTCACCAAGTCTGTGAAGCTGATATCTTTTGCACTTTTGCCATGCTTGTTTGAACTTGCTATTGGGTGATTTGGCCGTAGCTCAGTGTTCATCTTTTGTCAAGCATCTTGAGTAGATCACTGCCATGTGCTTTGTTGCTATGTTAGAGTGCAGTAGCTTAGTTTTTTGTTGCATTTTAGATGGCATCGTGCTGTTAATCGCATAATCGTGTCATTCTTGTTTTGCTTGCCATTTGCAAACCGTGCATCCGATTCCGGTGATCTTTATATCGATTTCGACCGAAATCAACTCATCTTTTCAGCGGCGCACTTGGTTTACCAAGTTGAGGCCTGGTTCAATATTTTCCTTCCGGAGCACGCATATGCATTACATATTACATCCCGCATATCATGCCATGTTTTGCATCATGTTGCTTGCGCATTGCACCGTGGTTGATTGTGGTTTCTTTTGCTTGTGTTCTTGCCTTGGGTAGAGCCAGGAGACGAGTTCGTGATCGAGGAACCCGTTGAGTACGCTTACGAGGATCAAGCTTACGTCAACTCGGAGAACTTTGCAGGCAAGATGACCATACCCTTGAAATTACTTCTATCTTTGCTTGCTAGTTGCTCGCTCTATTGCTATGCATATGCCGCGATACCTACCACTTGCTTTATCATGCTTCACATATTGCCACGTCAAACCTCTAACCCACCTTGTCCTAGCAACCCATTGATTGGCTAAGTTACCCTATGCTCAGCCCCTCTTATAGCGTTGCTAGTTGCAGGTGAAGATGGAATTTGTTCCTTGTTGGGACATGATTATTGTTGGGATATCGTTATTATATCTTTTTTACTTTAATGCACCTATATACTTGGAAAAGGGTGGAAGGCTCGGCCTTATGCCTGGTGTTTTGATCCACTCTTGCCGCCCTAGTTTCCGTCATACCGGTGTTATGTTTCTTGATTTTGCGTTCCTTACGCGGTTGGGTTATAATGGGAACCCCTTGACAGTTCGCCTTGAATGAAACTCCTCCAGCAAGGCCCAAACTTGGTTTTACATTTGCCTAACAACCTATAACCTTCCCTTGGGTTTTTGCGAGCCCGAGGGTCATCTTTATTTTAACCCCCCCCACCACCACCCCCCGGGCCAGTGCTCCTCTGAGTGTTGGTCTGAAACGGGCAGCCTGCGGGGCCACCTCGGGGCAACTCGAGGGTTGGTTTTACTCGTAGCTTGACCTATCCGGTGTGCCCTGAGAACGAGATATGTGTGACTCCTATCGGGATTTGTCGGCACATCGGGCGGCTTTGCTGGTCTTGTTTTACCATTGTCGAGATGTCTTGTAACCGGGATTCCGAGTCTGATCGGGTCGTCCTAGGAGAAGGAATATCCTTCGTTGACCATGAGAGCTTGTGAAGGGCTAAGTTGGGACACCCCTGCAGGGTTTTGAACTTTCGAAAGCCGTGCCCTTGGTTATGTGCAGATGGGAATTTGTTAATGTCCGGTTGTAGAAAACTTGACACTAACCTTAATTAAAATGAATCGACAGCGTGTGTAGCCGTGATGGTCTCTTTTCGGCGGAGTCCGGGAAGAGAACACGGTCTCGTGTTATGCTTGAACGTAAGTAGTTGTAGGATCACTTCTTGATCTTTATAGCTCCTCGACCGTGCTTTGCTTCTCTTCTTACTCTCATTTGCGTAAGTTAGCCACCATATATGCTAGTGCTTGCTGCAGCTCCACCTCACTACCTTTTCCTACCCATAAGCTTAAATAGTCTTGATTGCGAAGGTGTGAGATTGCTGAGTCCCCGTGACTCACAGATTACTTCCAAAACCAGATGCATGTGCCGATGATGCCATTCCAGGGGATGCGACAGAACTCAAGTGGGAGTTCGACGAGGATTCAGGACGTTACTATGTTTCCTTTCCAGACGATCAGTAGTGGGGCCCAGTTGGGGCGATCGGGGATCTATCGCATTTGGGGTTGTCTTTATTTTAGTTCCGTAGTCGGATCTTGATTGTATTCTGGATGATGTAATGCTATATTTATGTATTGTGTGGAGTGGCGATTGTAAGCCAACTCTTTATCTCTATCTTATTCAGTACATGGGATGAGTAAAGATTACCCCTCTTGCGACATGCCTACTATGCGGTTATGCCTCTAAGTCGTGCTCCGACACGTGGGAGATATAGCCGCATCGTGGGTATTACATCGCCCTATGAGGGCCGGCCCTCCCCTCCTGCACTCCTTTATATACGAGGGAGGGGCGCACCCCATAGACGCACAAGTTGATTTCTTAGCCGTATGCGATGCCCCCCTCCATAGATTTCCACCTCAGTCATATTGTCGTAGTGCTTAGGCAAAGCCCTGCGTCGGTAACTTCATCATCGCCGTCAACACGCAGTCGTGCTGACGAAACTCTCCCTCGGCCTCAGCTGGATCTAGAGTTCGAGGGACGTCACCGAGCTGAACGTGTGCAAATCGCGGAGGTGTCGTGCGTTCGGTACTTGATCGGTTGGATCACGAAGACGTTCGACTACATCAACCGCGTTACTCAACGCTTCCGCTTTCAGTCTACGAGGGTACGTAGACACACTCTCCCCTCTCGTTGCTATGCATCTTCTAGATAGATCTTGCGTGATCATAGGATTTTTTTTTCAAATAATGCGTTCCCCAACAGATTGGTGAGTTACCATGTGAGCAATGAGAACAAGGTTCAGGGCATTAAGAGACCAATCATTGTTAGCTCCATTGTTTAAAATTTCTGAAAGCTAGCTGGTGATTTCTTACTTGGTTAGAGGTGTTATTTGAGATGTTTCTCTTTGGTGCTTCTTATAGCTAGAAAAGTTAAGTAGATCTAATTAATTCCTCCAATATGTCACACAGTAATTAATTGCGAGTAAACATACACCATAAAGAACCTTATATTTGTAGGAAACTAACACGGAGCAGTTTTCACAACAAATGTAATATTTACGTACTTCTTTGTTTAGTTACAAAAAAATAGTTACATTTATTTAACTCAAATAGTATAAAGAAGTGGAGGAAAGGGGTCGGCTCATGTGACCGGCTCATATTTTGGCATCGGTGTGTGGGACGACGACAGCCAGGATGCACGGTCCAGCATGGTGACGCCTTATCGCGGCAATGCTAAAGTGGAGGAAATGGGGATAGAAAACAGATTGTATGCCGAGACTTTGACAAGTAGGTTCCACAAGAAAGAATAAATTTAGTCTCAGTTGAGGGAACCTCGATATGATGTGTAATGGTGTTACACACCGGAGCCTTCAAAAACTTTTGAAGTGCATTCCGAAACGATTTTAAAGGATCTATTTTTAGGGAATTTGCTAAAGTTGCTCTAAGATAACTGCCTCATGAAAAACATGGAATAACTATATCAAAGTCGACAATAAGAACCATCTGGATCTACACACTTAGGTTCATACTCTCCCAAAATAAACCGGCCACAAAAAGCTGCATTGAAATTTGCCAACACATCCAATCCTTCAGTGAATTAATTTGCCAAAAGTGCCCTTTTACGAATTTCTTGGATTGGAGCAACAGCAGGTTGTGGCTGAAGCCATGTGTGCACCCCGTTGGGGTTACATCCTGGACTTAGCCGCTTCACGAACTCAGCATTCCCATTGATGACGAGACTACACTTGAACACACGACCCTTGAGGACAAAGTGTACGCGTATCCGCCGTGGACTCCTAGCTGTGTGGCATCAATGGCAAAGCTGGCCTGGGACCCAAGGGAGAGGACACGGTCAATGAAGCTCCAACTGTCCCTCACGACCCATTGGATCCCTTTGCCCACACCTTCTTCCAACATGTAAATCATCACTGGTAGCACCGAGATCCAGGATTTGAAATTACCCAGGGCAAACTTTTAAAGGAAACAAAAGCTCAAAGCTACAATGCAAATCAAATAATATGATCAACAAAAATTAATTGTTCAAAGTATTTTCATGCTCAAGAACTAAGCGAAAAAATATATATAATGCAAAAAACATACAAATTCTAACTTGGACTCCCGCTTCTGAAATGGTTGAATTTACTTCACATTGGCAAACTCAGGGTCTAAGCTGATTCAACGGGATATCTCTGCAAACATAATCAATCTGCTTCATCTTCTTATGTCCCGATAACATCAAATTGGTAATTAATTTTCAGTATTCAATTTACAAAAATAAGGCCAATATGATAAAAAATTAAAGAATGGTGTGTGTGTGTGTGTCTATATATATATATATATATATATATATATATATATATATATATATATATATTGCTATCCACACTAGCTCGAGTGGTGGTTATCGGAACCGTCCGTTCGCTTTAGGATCCGCACTTTTAGATGGATAAGGTTTCAATTTTGTCAATTACTGAATTTCGCTATGATAAATGAGAAAAGAGAGGCTAGACCTTTCTGAAGTCGCAGACCCAAAAATGGCAACCTACTTTCTGACTTTGCAGGTGCACTCAGAACAAAAGCAGGTTGGACTTTCTAAAGCGGCAGGGGTGACAGGAACTACTTCCGGCAAAATGCTGAATTTGACTGATGATGACAATTTACTAAAAGTTCTGGGCTCCGCGCGTGCTGGACGGGCATTATAAAAACTGCCATTTCGTATAGCTAACTGAACAAAAGGTTCGGCACCTTCTAGTAAATGGACAGCGAGCACCCTGCCATTTTTTGTCTGGCTAAATGACTGTTGCACCGTTCGGACTAGTAGTACTTGACCTCCCACTCACAGTCACACCATGGAAGGTAAAAGGTGAATCTGCCGCCCGCCAGAAGAAGGCATTTTGGGTTCTCCTACTTCCATAATCATTTTGAAAACCTCCACAAAAGCTCTATTTAAAAGAAAAAAAATTGGGTGGCATATGGCACAAGGACATCCTGACCGGTCTTTTCAGTCCCCAGGGGCCAGGATCTATCTACACCCCTGCACACGGCGGGGCTACCAGCAGAGGCCATTATAGCTCGGCTCAACACATGAATGCACTACGACTATATGGTATGTCCACCATGTGTCAATGCCGAGACCAATGCACCTTTTAGTGAGCAAGCACATATATTTGCACATAGTACTTCGTCAAAACAACCGTGACAATTGTTTTCTAAACAAAAACAAGAAAACATTTGTGAATATGCATTTCCGTAAACAGGAATAGACATTTTGTTCTTTTGAGCTAGAAATGCCAATTAGTACTAGGGAACAGACAATAATCGCTTTATTCCACCAGAGAAGAATACAATAGTCGCAGCGCACAGGTGGGAAAGTGCAACGTGTGTAGGAAACAAACAATATGTAGTACTACCTTTATCCTGGTTTATTGGTCCCATCGTGTTTTGTGTCAAATTTTGACTATAAGTTTAACTATAAAAATGTTAATGCATGTTATAAAAATAGTATCAATGAAAACTATGTCCAAACACCAATCCAACGATATAACTTTTGGTGACATGCATTAACGTTTGTTAGTTAAATATTTGATCAAAATTTGGCTCAAAATACAAAGGAACCAATAAATCCGGACGAAGGTAGTACAATGAACGAGATAGGAAAATGCAGCTCCTCCGGTGAGTAGGAGATAGTGATCTCCGAGGAGAACCAGTACTTGCAGTAGCGGACCCGGCTTCTCTCAAAGGTGACTCTGATGAACGGAGAGATTATGATGGAGCGCTCACTCCGTTAGATAGGCCCGATGCCAGCATTGCCAGCGCGTATGACGGAGGAGCCATCGTCCCGACGCTTGTCTGCGTGAAGCGGGAGCCGGCATCCCCTCACCGGCAGGTGAAGGACGAACCGGCATCCCCGTCGCGCAACCGCGGCCTGCACATCGGAGGTCGCATGAAGGAGTCGGCGTCCATCCAGCACCTCCGCCGCGTCAAGGACGAGCCGACGTCATCCCCGTAGCACAGCAGATGCGTGCAGATTAACACGCCCTCGTCTCCATCATGCCGCCACTATCGCCCGATAAAGGAGGAGCCGCAACCCGCGATCACGATGGCGCGTGGCCGCCTCCTCCACTACCTCAGAGGAGGCAGGGCCTCCCGCTCGAGGGTCGTGGTATCTAAGGCGGAGCGCGCAATGAGGTACGGCTGGCGCAATGCCGGTCGCCGCTCCTCATTTACCAAGACGAACATGGCATCAAAATGGGTCCGCAACGACTCTAACCTCGTGGTCACGTGGGCACTCGACCGCTCCGTGACCACCGCGGAGACGGCGGCCAGGCGCCGTCTTCGCCTTTACGGCGAGTGGTCGCTTAGAGCAAGTCCAACCGGGCAACCCATTTCGTATGCCCATGTCCGTTTGGGTTGCCGCAGACAAAAAGATGGCCCAATGCGCCGACCCATTCCCAGAACACGTCCGCTTCGCGTCCGCGTGGACCATTTCCGGCCCAAATTTATGTCTGAAATGCGTCGGCGTGGACGCGAAGTGGACGTGCCGTGTGCCCCCTCGGTGTCCCCCGTGATCCCACATGGCGGCCAGCCAACGACCAAACGCGGTCATTTAATAGCGGACACCCACGCGTCGGCTAGTGGAAAGCGTTCTTTTTTAATCCACGCGCGCGGGAGCCAGCCTCATCCACTTTCACTTCTGTCCACCTCTAGCTCCCCAACACCCCCTCATGCTTCCTTACCGGCGACAACCGAAAACACTAGACATGAGGTTGTTCAGTGGAAGTGGCTCCGGCAAGAGCAACAGGAAGACCCTCGGCGCTTCCTCTTCCCGCTCTCTTCCTCCTCTGTCGTTGCCGCCAGCACTTGCTCCCCCCGCTCGGCAGCGTCTGCACATCCCGGTGCACCAAGCGCGGTGGCACTGGGGGTTCAGGCAGCTGCTGCCGTAACCCGACGTCACTCTGCCGCAACACTCGCATCTCGATCCGCAACAGATCCCCGTGCTCTTAGCGACTGATGTGTCAACGCCGACTAGGGCAAGGTCGTCGACAGGGCTCCGTAGCACAGGGCGACAACACGTATGAGGTGGTTGTCTGGTTAGGATTTAGTTTTTTTATTAGTTTCTGTAAAACGGTCGAAAAATTGTCCGTTTATGTAAATTATATGTGAAATTTAATGGAACCCCTCATATTTGCAAGATATCGTTTGATTAGCTTAAACAGTGGTTAAAATGTATTCGAACAGCTTTAGATGACTGACTTCCGTATCAGTGCCGCGAACGGATGTCGAAGCTTATTTGCAGCCATGAGTTGAAGATGACCTCCCAAAAATGTTCAAATAAGAAAGGCCGTCGGTGCCTCTGCGGAACGTGAGAAAATCAAACTTGCATGTATCCGTCCGCGCAGCAATGGTAGCGGTGCGACTGGTTGGGATCACGTGATTGATGCATATGCAGCCAGAACCCAGAAGAGACGAGCGGTCGAGCACAAGCTCAAGGCGGGCCATCAAGGGATGTAGATAAACCGTCCGCTTCTCGCCAAAACCTCACCCCGAGCGGGAGAACCGAGGCAAGGCTTTGCTGCCGGCTGCAACAGCAGGTAGGGGTGGTGACGAGCACGCGGTTGCACTGTTTCTTTTACAGCAGTAGCAGCGGCAGCACGTTAGTTACTGCATCCTTGCTGCACTAGTAAAGAAAAACAAAATCATCTTTGGTCGACAGACATGGTAAAAGTGCACGAGCCTCGATTTAAGGAGCCAAAGCCAGTAAAAAGGGTGGTAAAATGAGAAAGAGCATCCGTCCGTCGTCCTGTGTGCGTGCGTGTGTGGGTGCTTGAATTTTCAACGAAAGCAGCTCCTCCCATTCCCACTCAGTGGTCAATCTCCCTCTCTCTCACCTGCCGCTGAGCTCAGTCTGCACGGAGAGCCAGGCCTACCTCTTCATGAAACCCAGGACCTTTTTTCGTGGGTGAGAATCTTATTTAGTCAACTGATCCAAAAACTTATTTCATGATGTGCCCCCTACAAACACGCATTTTTAGTACACAAGATGACGCTCAATCTGACGGCAATAATTCCACGCTGGCTGTCGACCTGTCGTGCCTACGGGGGGTGTTTGCTTACATCGATTTTTGGTGGTTGCATCGAAAAAAGAGGCAAGCTCAGCAGGGCTGCTTAAGAAAATACAGGGTAAAATGCAACATTTCCGTGTTGTTTGGTCGCCTGCACGAGAGGTCTTGTCATCCAGATGCAATATTCATCCGATGTTTGGTTGCATACATGCATAGTAATTAGGGGTTAACAGGAAGATCATAGTAGAACCCACACGTCAACGAGGCCGGGCACAAGGAAAATGGTGCGGCGTCGACGGCCTCCTGGTTGCCCACCTTGTCCCAGAGCCCGTCGGAGGCGAGGATGAGCAGCTCGCAGTCAGCACCCACGTCCATTGTCGTGGTCTCCGGCTCCGCCACCACCAACGGCTTGAGGTGCACATCGCCGATGTCCCGGGTCACGGCCAACGAGCTTGAAGATGCTCTGCCCTCTCCTCCCCGCCGGCGGCTCTGGTGGCTGCAACGGGTTCTCCCCGTGGAGGGCTGGAGGTGCTATCGCCGAGCATTCTGGACTTCTCGTCGCTGGCGATGGGGAGCCCCGTGACGCCACTCCCGCCGCTGCCAGGGTCGCGGGAGGCCGCCGCGGCCGAGGACCATGCCACTTGCCACACCCCCAACCACACGTACTACGTCGTACGTGTTACCAACTGATAATAAGCGTTAGTCGGCGATCGAGGCCACGCACGACGGCCATTTTTCACCGCTTGCTCCCGCACCCATGGATCGACCGATCAAATCAGGGACCAGGTGGTGAGGAAGGTGCCCTTGTCGTGGTTGCCTTGAAGATCCGAGGGGTGCAGAGCACCACGGCCTCGATCCCGCTCAGGTGCTAGAAGAAGCGGGTGCCTAGGGCGGCCACTAGGATGTGACGGACAGTCGGCATCGGGTGCAGGAACAACGTCGGGTGCAGGGACGCGCCGGGGGCTGCGTGGCCGACGCAGACCAAGTGCCCGAGCGTACGCCGGAGAAGACCTACGGTCGGCGCCTGTTGGACAAGTTGCGGGCCACGTCGTTGGGCGCCACGCCATCCGCGCAGCCGTAGCCGCGCGATGTCAAGGCGGCCGCCGACTCAGTGCTGGCGCTAACGGCATAGAGTCGACGTCACGTCATGTCGTCGTCGCGTGCTCGTCGGTGCCGCATGGAAGATCCGACGCCACCTTGTAGGAGGGGTGGGATCTGGTCAAGGACGAGATGGATCCATCGCGTAGGAGATCGGGTTTGCCGGATCTGACGATGTTGGGTGATGGTAGGACTTGGTGGCGACAGGGAGGAGGGCCGGCGGCGAGCTTGAAGCGACGGGTTGTTGTGAAGGAGCAGAGCGAGAGAGAGAGAGAGGGGGGGGGAGGGGTTGACCCAGAAGGAGGAGGAAGGGGACAAGTGATTAACTGCTAACGCGTTTACAGCGAGCCACCCATGTGTGCTTCCTCGCCTCCCTCGGGCCTGGCTCACCGAAAACTATCGATTCGGCCGTTCATAGCGAGCCAGGACCAGAGGTGCTTTAAGAAGCGTGCTATGTAGGCCCAACAATATCTACGTATAACCAAACATCCCTATGAATGGTGGTGGTGGGTGCAACGTCTGCCTTATAGTAATGACAGATCGTGCACGCTCCCATCCTTAGTACCATCCCTTTAGCCAAAATGGTGCTCCTAAAAAATCCCCCCCCTCTCTCTCTCTCTTGCCACCCACCAACAAACTCTGAGCGGTCCACGAAGGACAAATGACCACTACAGAAGGTTCTCATGCACAAGAAAAAAGGTGCCCTCTAGGGTGAGTGCACGGTTCTCATAGTGTAAAACTAAGGTTCTTCATGTAAGTATAAGTGTTGCGATGGTAATTTACCATCTAAACCCAACGCACTCACATCCTTGTTTTCACCCTCGTATGTAGGCAAATGTGATGCATGTCAAATCTCAGAAAAAAGGATGAAGGTTATTGAAAGTTCTCGTTCATATGAAAGTCAGTGCCCCTCGTGCAGTGTGCATGGTTTCAACAACGCAAGGTTAACATCAGATTTTGTGTGGATGCATGCATCCCAAAAAACTTACACGGGGCGTGGTACGTCCGTGGGTGCAACGACCACCTTATAGAGAATGTGCTCGTGCACACAAAAAAAGGGTGCCCTCGGGTGGATATGCACAATTCCGATAATGTAAAATGGAAGTTCTTGTGCAATGACCAACTTATAGAGAAGGCTCTCGTGCACCAAAAAGAGGTGCCCTCAGGTGGGTATGCATGGTCCCGACAATGTAATATGGAGGTTCTTGTGTAAGCGTTGTGGTGATGATATATCTAGCTATCTATCGCTCCATCCCTCTTTAGTCCTTTATCATCTGATTGAACGTGCGCGCTTCATAAAAAACTTACACTAGGGTCGAATGGTGTTGGTGGGTGCAACGTCTACATTATAGCAATGACGGATCATGCACGCTCTCATCCTCGCTACCATCCCCTTTAGCCAAAATGGTGCTTGTCGAAAATCCCCCCCCCCCTCTCTCTCTCTCTCTCATTTCTGGTACCCACCAACGAACCCTGAGCAGTCCATGAAGGACAAGCGACCACTACAGAAGGTTCTAATGCCCAAGAAAAAAGGTGCCCTGTGTGGTAGGTGCACGGTTCTCACAGTGTAAAACTGAGGTTCTCCATGTAAATATAAGCGTTGCGATGGTAATTTACCATCTAAACCCAATGCACACTCACATCCACGTTGTCACCATCGTATGTAGGCAAATATGGTGCACATCAAATCCCAGAAAAAAGGATGAAGATTATTGAAAGTTCTCGTTCCTATGAAAGATAATGCCCCTCGTGCGGTGTGCATGGTTTCAATAATGTAAGGTTAACATTAGATTTTTTGTGGATGCATCTCGAAAAACTTACACAGGGCGTGGTATCCTTTGGTGCAACGACCACCTTATAGAGAATGTGCTCGTGTACACAAAAAAGGGTGCCCTCGGGTGGATATGCACGGTCCAGGTAATGTAAAACTGAAGTTCTTCTGCATTGACCAACTTATAGAGAAGGCTCTCGTGCACCAAAAAGAGGTGCCCTCAGGTGGGTATGCATGATTCCGACAATGTAATATGGAGGTTCTTGTGTAAGCGTTGTGGTGATGATATATCTAGCTATCTATCACTCCATCCCTCTCTAGTCCTTTATCATCTGATTTGACGCGCACGCATCATAAAAACTTACACTGGGGTTGAATGGTGTTGGTGGGTGCAACGTCTACGTAATAGTGATGACGGTGAGTGCAACGTCCACTACAGAAAAAGGGTGCAATGGTTACATGTAATCTAATAGAGCGATGACACATTGTAAACGGGTTATGGAATCAATTAGAAAAATTACGTGGCATTACAATGTAAAACCAAGGCTCTTTTGCAACGATCAACTTATAGAGAAGGCTGTCATGCACACAAAAAGGGTGCCCTCGGGTGGATATGCACGGTTCCAACAATGTAAAATGGAGGTTCTTATGCAATGACCAACTTATAGAAAAGGATTTCGTGCATAAAAAAGGTGCCCTCAGGTGGGTATATATGCCTCTGACAATGTAAAAGGGAGGTTCTTATGTAAGTGTTGCGGTAATGCTATATCTAGCTATCTATCGCTCCATCCCTCTCTAGTTCTTTAACATCTGATTTAACGCACATGCATTATAAAAGTGCGTTATATCGACTAGAGGGGGGGTGAATAGGCGATTTTTATGAAAGTCTTCAAAACTTGGGAGTTATGAAGACAAACAGAATAGATAAGCCTATCACTATGCAGCGGAAGTTAGATTACACAAGGCAAGCCATGGTCAAGTATTCAATATAGTGAAAGCACAGTGACAAACAGCTTCAGTGTAATAAGGATCAGGTAGGAAGAAGTTATGAAGCCAAACAACTCATACAGTTACGTTGTGAAGACAAAAGATAGAGCAAGCATGCAATGGCTTCACAATGAATAACAGTAAGTCAAAGGAAGTGAAGATGAAACCAGTGACACGTTGAAGACAATGATTTGTTGGACCAGTTCCAGTTGCTGTGACAACTGTACGTCTGGTTGGAGCGGCTAGGTATTTAAACCAAAGGACACACAGTCCCGGACACCCAGTCCTGAACACGCAGCTCAGGACACCCAGTCCTCACCGTTTTCTCCTTGAGCTAAGGTCATACAGACCTCGCCCAATCACTCTGGTAAGTCTTCAAGGTAGACTCCCAAACCTTCACAGACTTCGATCACTGGCAATCCACAATGTCTCTTGGATGCTCTAAACGCGACGCCTAACCGTCTGGAGGATTCACAGTCCTCAAGTGTAATAAGTCTTCAGATCACATAGACAAGAAGACTCAAGTGATGCCCAATTTACTCTGGCTCTGGGTGGTTAGGGCTTTTCTCCTCGCTAGGAATTTTCTCTCAAAGGCTTCGAGTTGGGTTGCTCTCAAACGACAAAAGCCGTGCACTGAAATCTGAGCAGCCACCCGTTTATGGTTGTGGGGGTGGGCTATTTATATCCACTTGGCAACCCGACCTGATTTGTCCGAAATGACCCTGGGTCACTAAGGAACTGACACGTGTCTCAACGGTCAGATTTCGAACTCTCATGGCAACTTTACTTGGGCTACAAGCAAAGCTGACTTGTCCGGCTCTGGACAAGATTTGCTCTCATTGTCTTCACTCGAAGACATAGGTTTTTGATTTAGGCATCACTTAAGTCATTCTGACTTGTTCTCCTGGACCCCACTTAACAGTACGGTGGTTCCTATGACTCAACAAAAATAAAAAGAACTACGAAGGATCTAAGTCTTCGAGTTCCATAGGCTTCATAACGTGTCTTCTGTTGTCATAGTCTTCAATATGAATATCTTCATATACCACCTTTGACTTCAATGTCTTCATTCATTTTTAGGGGTCATCTCTGGTAGTAAACCGAATCAATGAGGGACTTCTACCTGTGTTTTCCTGCAATTCTCACAAACACATTAGTCCCTCAACTAGGTTTGTCGCCAATACTCCAAAACCAACTAGGGGTGGCACTAGATGCACTTACAAACGTCCCATGCATAGAAAGGGTGCAGTGATTATGTGTAATCTATCGATGCGATGACACGTTGTGGATGGGTTATGAAATCAATTGGAAAACTGAGATGACATTACAATGTAAAACTGAGGTTCTTGTACAACAACCAACTTATAGAGAAGGCTCTTGTGCTGGGAAGGAGCAGCACTCTCTCTCTTATTTCTGATCAAAAACATATTCTGTCAAAATGACCATGGGGTGCTAACAAGGCCCCATAGCACCTGCGTCAAAATGACCATGGGGTGCTAACAAGGCCTGCAATGTCTGTATCAGAAAACAAAAGGAAAGGCACTAGAAAAACAAGTAGGAAAGGTTCGAACCTTTAGTCAACAGTTCTCCAAGACCTTCGTAGAACCATTTGGGGCGAAGGCGAGTGGTCCATGCCTGCTGGACTGCGCACTTGGCAGCCTAGTGTTGTTGTCTTGCAGGTAGCATGGTCCACCTTTCTCTAAAAGAGGAAATAAGCATCAAATGGAATATAAAGTGAAAAAGCAAATGAGGTAAGAGGAGGGACCAGATCCCCACACGAACGAGCGCTTGTGATTGCAGCCACGCCAGCGAAACTTTATATCTTTGCTTTTTCCTATATATATACTCTTCCGTACTCTTGGGTGTATGTACTCCCATCTATTTGGATAAGGTGGATGAATATCCCTTGAGCAAGCCGTACGTGCAAAAAACCAACTAATTAGTCCATGCATGCATAACTACTACCTATAAGCAGGGAGCATGCAAACCGGTGTCTTTTAGTTCAACAAAGCTGACGAATGGCACATCCAGCATATACCTTAGGTATTTTTACAACTAGATGATACCTCACGCGTTGCTGCCGGATATTTGCTCAGTCTTTTGGATGCATGTATATAACAAAGAAAGAAGGCAATGATGGAACTTGGAAAAAGGCATGAAACCAGGCAACGCATTGCTCGAATAAAGTTATATGATGAATTTAAACTTTTAGCATTTCAATGGTATAACTAAATTTTATACGTAGAAAATTGGGGGCTCGCAAAATACAGTTACAACATTTTGGCTCTAATAATTTCTTACAAAAATATGCAACAAAAAAGGTCAAAACGATCTGATAGCTTCACACCGAAAATTAATGTACAGTGGTACACACATACAACATGGGTGAAAGTACAATATATTCAATGGAAAGAAGTAACAAAAAGTTGCATAGTTGAACAGTTTCTGAAGTAGCCGTGGATTCATTCCGATCTATGCAAATATTTGTTGGTTGCACCGAAGAGATAAACAATCAGCTTAATAGTCAAAGAACCTACCTGCAAGTATATATATGAGACAAAAGAATTATATTAGCATTGCAAGTATATACAGTCAAAAAACACTGAAAATGAATGTACACACACACTTAGTTAAAGCATCAGCTTAGTAGTCAAAGAGCCTACCTGCAAGAATATATATGAGATAAAAAGAATTGAAAACAACTTCAAGAGGGAGATGAGATAGACCATCATTAAAAGTAGTGCTCCCTTTCCTGAAACAAATTTAACTGCGTGCAAGTATATATCTACTTATCTATCCATCTCTTGTGGTGGAAATATATTTTACCGAATCAAAAAATTCCTTACCATTGTCACCAGCATGAATAATGTAGGGATGAACTCACTTGTCCATACAACACAGTTCTAGAAAAATGGAATTTCGGGTATTGATTCATACTGTACGACGAAGCAAATCTGTAGCCTCTTCTTACCCCAATAGTTTCTTCATATATCAGGTCGAGCATGGCCAGGAACTCGTCATCCTAGTCCAGCTTTATGTGATCTTGGTTGTCATTGTCAATGGTGGTGGTGAGGCCGTCGGAGGGCGGCCACATACGCTGCTTCTCTATTACGATAAAGCCGGCTGATGATTCGTCGGCCGCTGAGCCATAGGAGTTGATCCCCCACCGACGCTGTCTACAGCCTGCTGGCAGCGGCATGCATCGGTTAGTGGCAGTAGTAGGTTATCCTAGTGGGAGAAGCTTGCCGTGGAGGTGACGGTGAGCAGGGCTCAGGCCGCGGTGCCGGCGAGCGGGTTGGTGAGGAACTGAGGATGCGGCGCCGTTGCTCGCCCACGAGATGGACCTGGAGGTATTGCTGCTCGTGGTGCCAGTGTCCTCGATGGCTCAGAGAGACGCTGAAGATGACTTTGAGGGAGGAAGAAAGGGCACCGCAATGGAGCAGGGAGGTTGTGGAAGTCGCCGTTGCCGCTGGAGGTAGGCTGTGGAAGGATTTGTAGGGATGAAGCCCAAGGGAGATGAACCGAGGGGCTTCGTTGGCGAGGCCTGCGGCTGTTACCATGCACGAAGGATAAGAGACAGTAGTGGGATTTAATGGCGAGTAAAGAAGGCGAAGAGGGAGAGGAAAATTAAGTTTCGTTTGTACGGAGAATCCTCAGAAAAAAGGACGATGCCATACGTGAAGACTGGAACGCTGCGCTGCGGTTGAATTCTTTTGTAAAAAGAAGATGACATCAGCAAGGATGATAAGGTAGTGGGACCGCTGACATGAATAGGTTGCATGTCAAGAGAATTACTTGAGTGGGGATGAACTATTTAGGTATTATGGATAACACAAAGTACAATATGACATACATACAAATCATGCGCTATGAATTGCATCCGCTATTAACGACTAGGTATATCCGAAGCAATAAAAACATCATGGATTTCATATCTTACATCCACATTTTTAGAAGATGTATATACCTTTTTAAATAGTATAAACAACATTTTTTATAAGGAGTATATGCTTATTTCTTCAACAAAGTATATATTGATTTCTTTGGCAGGGTATATTCTGAATTTTAAGTGAAAGAAAGGAGTACATACTATTTTTTTCTTGAAAGAGTATATTCTGACTTTTTTAAGTGCACATACTGTATTTTTTGTAAGGGTATATACTGCAATTTTTTGTAAGGAGTACTACTGACATTTTGTTAGGGGGGTATATACGTTATGAAAAAGAAGTGGTATATATATATTGCCTTTTTGTGGGAACTATATACTTATTTTTTTATGAAACAGTATATACCACATTATTTCCATAGATATATATATACTACATCATCTATGAGTATATTACTTTTTTTTGCGGGAGTATATTACGAAAGAGGTATGTACTTTATTTCTCATGATAAAGTATATGGAGCATTATTCACACGGAGTATTACTACATTTTGAATTTTCTGCAGTAGTACACTAGGCAAATGTACATTTTTCATATAAAAGGAATTCCCCTAACCCAGTGAAAAGATTATAGCGGAGAGATGTACGTCCCGAAGAGTAGACATATACTTTTCTAAGAGTATATGATGGGAACTAGGAAAGTATATAAACTATTTATTTTTGTCATACAACTTTTGCATTGGAGGACGCAGGTATGTACAGAGCTGAACATCAAAATCAGTTCCGATCCAAACACGCTCATCAAGTTGCACCATTCAAGTTAAATTAATTGTCGGCCCTCGCCGTCACTGACGGGCATTTTGCGCCGGAAGCACATCATAGACGAAGGTGAACATCACAGGATAGTCGTAATCTGTCACACGCATCTCGTCTCCTTCATCAAGCCTCTGCTCGCTGTGCCGCTGGTCCGCTGATACGGCATCTCGTCTTCGTCGTGGAGCCGCCGGCTGGCCGACTTCACTGCTGCTACCTATAAGTAGCATGGGATGTTGTCAAAAAGAAATTGCATGTGATGGATGCAGGAATTAACAAGAACACTACATGCATCGCGTTGCACTAGAAGATAATGCAAAAAAATTACTTGCAACTTCGGGCCTGCAACTTCAAATGGGAGTTTACCATCCCAACATGTACCTGTATTTGTTGTCGCATCTGGTGCAGTTAATGACATGGGAGAAATCATTAACTTGATCATCTCCAATTTTGATGGATTCCTTGACGCGTCGCCGATGCTGGCCGGAGGTAGGTTTGGCAAACAATACCATCTTGCTCTTCAAACCGAACCTGATCCATGCAAATAACGTGGATGCCAGATCCTATTTAGATGGAACTTTTCAAACTAAACTTGATCCATGCAAAGAGTTCTGGCCGGTTGTTAATTAGCATTTTGTTCACAGCACACGTGCCGTAGGAAATTTCGGGTTGGGAGTATGTACTCCTGGATGTACTATATATATATATATATATATATATATATATATATATATATATATATATATATATATATATATTAGCATTATTCTAATCTTGATATTAGAATAACTATTTGGATCACGGACGGTCCTCCCGAACTGTTACTGGGCCGAAAAAAGCCCACCATCTGTACCATTGCCACGACCCACCTATCGAACTTCCCTAACCTACCCGATCCCCACGACCACCCATCATCCCTATCCCCAATTGCCGCCGCCGTTACCGGCTCAATGCCCGGAATGCGCCCTCCCCCACCGCGACGAGCCTCCCCCCACCGCCCCCTGCCGCCGTGCGCCCTCCCCGGACGTCCCGTCACAGCCCGCCCTCCCCGGACCGCCGCGCCGTCGTGCCGCCACCGGGATCCAACCGTCGACGAGCGGCTCTCCACGACCCCCCGCCCAGTTGTGGTCGTCGCCAGATGCCTCGCTACTGCTGAACGTCGTCTTCCTTCTCGCAGCCACGCACCGTCCGAGCGCCGCCATGCCTTCTCGCACCAGTGCATCGCCCCGGTGACCCTTCACCCCTAACCTTCTCCACCTTTACACCCCTTTCCATCCTGGAGCTACTCCTGATCCCGCCTCGCCCGTGCCATGCAGGTCTCCTCCGCCATGCCCATGCAGGAAGCTGGTGCCGCTGCAAGAAGTTCAAATGTCACTGTAACGGCCGGACGGATTTGACACACTGTGCCTCCACGGTGCTCCCTCCCACAAAGAGGTCGTTGCTAGACGATGAATTAACCTCGCCTCTGATGCTCCATTTGGATGGCACGCCACACCCTTTCTTTTGGAGACTTCATATTCTAATTTTCTTTAGGGGAAATTGATGTGTTGTGTTGCTCTCTGCTTGATGTGCTAATGACAGACGTGAGTTTGTCGCTATCTCTGAATCTCAGTGTGTTGTTTGCATCGCCTATTGCTCCCGGCGAGCTTGTCCGTCGTCGTCGTCAGACTTTCTTGCGCATCGCAATAGCTATAAGCACAATTTTGTTTGTTCCATTTGTACAACTGAACTTGTTGCCTCAGCTCTACTCGTTCAAGCGACGGGTAACTCTGATGTTTGTTTCTACAATATTGTTTGCAAGTCAGTATTGTTGGTCATCTTAGTATGTTAAAGAAGAATCATGAATGATTGGGTCTACATCTGCATAAAAGAGAGTCCCTTTCCGAGTTTTGATTCGTTAATTAATTTCATCTGTATGTTGTTAAAAAAAGAATTAACCGTGTAGAATGTGAAAAACTAATATTTGAGTTGTACTTTTTCCGCTGAATTTTTTCACCATGTTTCTTGATTATCCAGTAAGTGTTCTTCATTATTTTCATCAATTTCCTAATGGAATGAAAAGCTTGCTGCTACTCTCTTCCAGTGTTGTGTATTGTGCTACTGCTCTCTGATGTACTATCTGAAGCTTGTACAGCGTGCCAGAGCAAAAAATGGGAAGGCATTAATCTGAAGTTCAGATATGATAAAGAAAAAAGTCGTGTGATCTCGGATCTAGTGATTTTCCATGAGGTAAGTTCCAGCAAAAACTCTGCTTAGATTTCAAATTTGTGAAGTATTAGACTAGAATAGTTCCATCGATTTTAGTGAATGAGCAGCACGTTTCTGAACATTGCTTTCTCACCCGCAGCTATGGCCCCCCTGATGCATAAACGTGGACGACCGCCCTCCAACATATCTCTTTCTCCCGCTGCTCTAGCAAGGATGCTCCCAGCGTCGCACCTCCAGCATGCGATCTTCCCTTCTGCCACGTCTCCACCGGTCGTTGGTACCTCCCGGCCATATGAATGGTGTTGCCGAAGTCCACATTATACCACACTAGCAGGACGACTCCTACAGGTCGTGCCAATCGTCTTTCTTCCAGCGTCCATGGTCGCCATCGCTGTCAATAAAGTTGTACTCGATCCATGTGTAATATGTTTGCAGCACGCGCTTGATGCATTCGATCGCCTCACACAGTGCTCCAGGGAAGTAGCCGGAGGCAGGAGCTAGCTGCGCACTCGCTGATTTTGGCATAGCCTAGTGGTTGTTAACCAAGCTAAGCAAGTCATGTCTCTGTCAGCTCGAAGTACCAGTGTTAGGCGTTACGTAGAGTGATTTGCTTATGGGTTTCAGTGAGTTAGATGTACCAGGATGGGAGATGCAAGTGTTCTTTACTTGTGAGTTTATTATAATTGTTGTCACCGTGTCTACAGGGACTACTACTAACACTGTACTGATACTATGATAGACTTAAAAATATATTTAGTTTATAACACGGTACTAACACTATACCCGAGGATTTTCCTCGTTACTAAATGATAAACCAAAAAAATGAATAAACCTAGATATTTTCACTAAATTTCTGTATCACTAAAGAATAAATCGAGAAGTTCATATTAAAAAAGAAGCTTACGTACATATTTTTAGGTAAGCTCATATACATTCAGGGAGACATTTGACATAGAGAAGTTATTACATACAAAAAAGGTGTGTATAGTGAAAAATGTCGAGAAGTTCAAGGTGTGTATAGAGACGTTATTACATACAAAAAAAGGTGTCTGTAGTGAAAAATGTCGAGAAGTTCAAGGTCAACCATTTAGAAAAAGATTCAAAAATTGCGCAAATTGGCTCTGTTTTGTTTACAACTATCGCATAAGTTCAAAAAAAACGACAGCTGAAGTTCGGAGTTCTACTCACAACACACCTTAAAAAACCCTAGAAGCGGAGCGGTTCAATATTTACTAAAACCTCAAATTTCTTCAATCACTAAGGACAATCAAGAAGAGCAGTTCAAAAGTAAAAGACACTTAGAAGCGGATATTTCACCATTTCTAAAAAAACAAGAAGTTCAAAATTTAAAAATAGAGAAGTTCAAAAATCATAAAAAGGACTTTTGTTGTTTCTAAAATTAAAAAAAACTCTAGAATTTGAAATTGAAATAATAGACAATTCAATATTTATTGCAAAACTAGGATATTGTCTTTATTGAAAGAAAATAAATCAAGAAGTCCAAATTACAAAAATAGAGAAGTTTCATATTTATCATAAAACTCAGATTTTCCTTGTTACTAAAAAATAAAATGAAGAATTTCAAATTAAAAAAGGAGAAGTTCGATGCATATAGAAAAACTTAAATTCTTTCCGTTTCTTGGAAAAATAAAAGTATAAAGTTATTTTTTCGAAAAATGTTTGATACTTATTTAAAAACATATTTTTTTCTAAAAATAAGACTAAGAAGTTCAAATTAAAATAAAAGAGAAGTCCAAAGATTATGAAAAAAAATCAGATTTTCTCGTTTCTAAAGTATACAACGAAGAAGTTCAAATTAAGAAAAGGAACAACTAAAAAGAGTTCAAAAATAGATTTCCTCCATTTCTGAAAAAACTAGAAGTTTAAACGAAAACAACGAAGTGGTTCATTGTTTATTTAGACACTAAGATTTTTACAGTTATTAAAATACTCAAATATCCCTTAGTATTGAAGAATCAACCATGAACTCAAATTGAAAAACAAAAGATTAATAAATAAAACCAGGAAGTCCATATTAAAAAGATGGAGAAGTTCGATGATTATAGAAAACTCAGATTTTCCTTGTTATTAAAGAATGAAAACAAGAAGTTTAAAAATTAAATAACAAGAAGTTCAACTTTTAATAATAAAGCGCTTCAAAATTTCATAAAAAAGATTAAGAAATAAAACCAGGAAGTCCATATTAAATAGATGGAGAAGTTCGGTGATTATAGAAAACTCAGATTTTCCTCGTTATTAAAGAATGGAAACGAGAAGTTCAAAAATAAAATAACAAGAAGTTCAACTTTTTAAAAATAGAACGCTTCAAAATTTTCATAAAAAATTAAGAAAAAAACAGGAAGTCCATATTAAAAAGATGGAGAAGTTCGATGATTATAGAAAACTAAGATTTCCCTCATTATTAAAGATTTGGAAACAAGAAGTTCAAAAATAAAATAACAAGAAGTTCAACTTCAAAAAAAAGAACGCTTAAAAAATTCATAAAAAAGGATTAGGAAAAATCAGATTAAAAATTTATAAAAAAACTCAGATATTTTCACGTAACCGAGAGAAGTTCAGATTGATAATGCCAGAAGTTCACGTGCTACACGGTGTGCATTTTGTATTAAAAAGGAATGAAAAAGCAGAAGCTAAAAGTTTTGTTGTTATAATTTCAAGTCTTCCATCGGAGAAAATTAAAAAAAATATTTTGAGAGAGGTTTGTACAAAAAGAATATCATTTGTGTAACACTAACGAATGGATGAGAAAATTACGAACAAAAATACGTCACAGAAATTGAACATGAAAACATCAGGAAGTTCAACTACCACGCTGAATGAATTTGAGATGAAAAACTTTTAAAATCGTCGCGAGTACGAAAAAACGATCAACACGGGAAACTTGCGTGCTTACAGCAGCTTTCCATCGGTATATCACCTGCTCAATTCTGATGAATGGATGGAGAGTTACGAGCAGTGGATGGAGACCTACGAGCAAAAAAATCACGTGAAAAATAGAGTGAAGTTCAGGTACATGCGCCGAGAAGTTCAGTTTCTTCACGCGGTGCATTTTCGAAGAATTTGTTTCACGATAAAGGCAGAACGCATGAACACGCCATTTTCGAAATTACTTGAAAACGGCTAGGAATCAGAGAAAACTATCAATATGAAAAAGCTTCGCATTTTCCGTAGCTTTTCAGCGATATATTATTTGGCCCATTCCGATAAAGTTTGTAGAAATTACGGCGAAAATACGTTTTTCGCCATTTTCAAAACTGACTTAAAACCGTAAAGAATTGGGAGAAACAATACATACCAAAAAGTTTCGCATTTGTTCAAGATTTCCAACGCCATATCATTTGTTAAATTCAGACGCACAGTTAAAAAATTAGCTCGAAAATACGAACTAGGTAGGACTTGGACCATTTTATAAATTACTCTTAAACCATTTAAAATTAGAAAAAAAACTTTCAATATGAAAAAGTGGCGCATTTTCATAAGCTTTCCAACGCCGTATCATATGCCTCCATTGGATTAGCCGTTTAGAAATGACATCGAAAAAATGAACTCAGCTGTTCGGTTTACGAAATTTTACGTTTTTTCAAATTACTCTTTAACCATAGGGAATTAGAGAAAACTTTCAACATGTGGAAGGAGCGGTTTTGCAACATCTTTCCAACGCCATATTATATGCCTCATTCTGATAAACGGTTTAGAAATGCGATCGAAAATACGATTCACGTTTTTTGTGCGACGAAAAAACGATTTTCAAAACTGCTCTTAAACCGCTTATATTTTGCCAAAATTTTAAGTTGGGTCATGATATTGGTGTCCATAGCTTTTCAACGGTATATCGCAAGCCCCATTTGAGCAATGTTGGTGGAAGTTCAACCTAGTTCATAGGAAAGTTCAACGTACTATTAGCGGGGCAGGTCAGGTTGTGATTAGAATATTATTTTGATCCCGTGATCAGAATAATGTTTATATATATATATATATATATATATAATATAAGAGGTGAAGAGGAGAAGATTAGGGAAGCGTGGACGAACCTATTGGCTACCCGCTTGCAGTTTTGAGTGGGGCACGCGTGGCGTTGGCGATGACCACGCTGCCTCCTGTGCAGAAGACACCGGGAACAAGTGGACTCCCTTCTCCTTCTTCATTCAACACCATCTGTTGGACGGACCTGGATAGCGCCGCGGCGAGGCGGCAGTGGAGGGCGCCGCGTCAAGGCGGCGAGGCGGTGAGGCAGGGTGTGATCGCGTGACGCTGCTCAGTTCCACAATCAATTGATGGAATAGGTCAGGCTGCGTACGAAAAATATTGGGCTCGTCTAATCTTTCACAGGGCCTGACTTGACTGGCCCATCTCCGAGCGAATCTCTACCTGGACTGTCTCGTAGAGAATCGTTTTCTTTCCTCTTCTCTGGTCATGCTCGATTTCACCTCACACCTCCGACCGAATCAGCTGGCGTCCTATGGTGGCCGCTCGCAAAAAGCAGTAGGGGTACCTAGATTCGAAAATTTTACCCGGGACAGCTGCCCCCACACGACCCCACGCTGGCGCCGCCCCTGGCACCGATGACAAATCATCATAGCTCTTGTCATGGCTACGACGATGGAACCAGTTACGGTTGACAAGAATGGATGGACTGGGATCAGGTGACATGCCTCTTGGCAGTCACGGGGTAACATGCGGCTAGCCATCCATCGTTGCTTCTCCATCCAATGGCCGTCAGCGAGCAAAGAGAAAAAGGCCAACACTTAGCAGTTTTAGAGCAACGGGACGACGCGGTGAAAAAAAGGAATAGTCGGGGCTCGTTCAGGTCAATAAGCGACCAAAGTGAAAACAGGGAACGAGGGGTTGGTAGGGCAACTCCGACGCAAGCGGACACATATTTTGTCAGCTTTTGTCTGTTTGTGTCAGCCGAGTGATATGTCCATATTTTTGTTTGGGTCGACTGGTGCGTTCAACGATATCTGATGCATTTTACGTGGACCCAAATAAAATATTACAAAATATGTGCAGATTTAAACATAAAGTCAACATAATTAAACATTAAACCAGTCGGTCAACCACCAGCTAAAATTCACTTAAACTTAATTAAACATAATTTAAAATAAAAAATACTGCCGCCCAGCACCCTGCCCTACATGTGGTCATCCAGGCCGGTGACGTCAACGAAGTCCGGCGGCGTCCCGCCTAGGGGAAGACCTTCTGCCACGTCGTCGCCTCTTCCGCGGTAGCTGCGCCGGCGGATTGGCTGCGTGGCGTGTGCTCCTCCTCCTAGTGCTCGTATTGCATGCGTCACTCGCTGTTCTCCTGCTCCTCCGCCAGCACGCGGGCACTCCATTGCTGGAGGTACGTTGCCTCCTGCTCCGGCGTCGCGCCCAGCCACACGGGCAGCGCGCTCACCTACTCACGAAGGCAAACCTTCCACTGGTACCGCTCGTCGAGGTCTGCTGATGGTGGCATGGGCGTGGGGGCGAGCTCGGGCTCGGCCAGCGGCGGCGGCGGCGGTGCCTGGCTTAGACACAGCCCCCTGCCGTCGACAGCTCAAGGGCCTCCTCCAAGCCTTCCTGGCGCGCGTCCTCCTTGTGCTGGCTCTCCTTTAGGGCGTGCTGGAGCGCCTCCTCCAGGTGGCCCGGCCTCTGCCTTCTGCACGTCCGGCGCCATCACCGGCGGTGGTGGAACGTACGCCGGGTCGAGTTGAAATCCGGCGCGAAATAGGTTTAGGGCTGATATACGCATGTTTGTGTGCTTGATCTGGCTACATAATGTCTATGCTAATTACTTGTAAATTGTAACGAGAAGTGTTATAAGGTCCAGTTTTCAGTTCCTCGATGTCCCCGCGCGTTGAGTCTAGTCATCCAGCGTTCCTTCTCCATCCAACGACTAGCCCACGATGACCTGAGCTCTCCTGTGGTGAGCTCTAGTCATCCAGCGTTCCTTCTCCATCCAACGACTAGCAGCGGCCAAAGTGAAAAAAGCAGTACAACCACGATCCCTCCACGAGCCCACCACAGGAGAGTAGGCTGCGTTGCGTTCCTTTAATACTGCTGAACCTTGTGCTTTGTTTGTGTTTTTCAGCTTTTCATTTGGCCATATTTGTCCCTGTGTTGTGGGCTTCAGATTTTTTTGTATTTTTATTACTGTCTCCAGTTTTGTGTGCTTAGAGAGGATCGGACTAACAGAAAATGTATGCATTTGGGTGTGACAAAGTGAATGGTACATTTTTATTCATGTTTTTTTTGTTGCTCGGGAAATGTTTGTGTTGATTTTTTTTCCACATTGCCGCAACAACTACGACATACAGTTTATGCATATATGTAAAGGAAGAGTTCCAAACTTCAGCAACTCGGCAGCGCATGTTTTTTTTTTCTTTTCATTATTTGTACTACTATAACTTTGGAAAAAATCATTAATTTTGTCTCATAAATGTAAACAAAGAGCGGGCATTTTGCCTTGTTTTCACTCGAAGGGTGCGGGGTATAAATGTATGAGTCGAGATGTATTATTTTCGTTTTTTATTTTCACTTTTATTTTTTACTTTGTTTTTATTTGCTTTAAATTTGTGAGCTTTTAAAATTCAATTGTTTTAAATGCATGATTTTTATAAAAAAGATTTTATTTTTATTTTTACTTTGAATTTTCTCATTTTCTTATTTTGTTTTTATTTATGTTTCCCTTCTTTATTTTTATTTTTTAAATTCATGAAATGTTTTAAACAGATTTAGCAATATCTATTCTAATTTCCTCACCGTTTGACATGTTCGCTTTGAATGTAGTGCAAATCTTGATTGTGGGTTGTTTAGTCGAGCGTCCCATACTCCCGTGTCTCGCCATACGTTCGGTGTCCACCTGGCGGCCCGTTCGCACATGTGTCTTTTGTTCGGCCCCTTCGTGGTGCGATCTCGGGGACTCGTTTCTTTTCAGCGTGTGTTGTATAAGTTGAAGTTATGAGCTGATCGTTGCCTTCTCAGCTCATTCGTCATTTGTCTCTCTCCCATTTCCCTTTGTCTTTGAGTAGAGCTAAGCGGGTAGGAAGAAAGGAGTCGACTAGGGGTTCAATCTTTGTCCTTGCGAAGAAGAAGATGGTAGTCAACGATAATGCGATGAGTGACCTTGGATCTATCTTTGTCTCGTTTGCCCTATCTTCATTTAGAGATTTTGTGATTTTGTGGTTTTCATTCAGTGACCCTTTTTTTTATCCTAGTTGCAACTTCACCCGCGACATGCAACTAGGTCACCTTTTGTGTCCCAGTTGCAAGTCCATACCTTGATACACAACTAAGGCCGATTCTTTTTCTTATCTTAGTTGTAAATGCACCCTCTCGACATGCAACTTGGGTCTGACCCTTTTGTCCCAGTTGCAACTCCACGCCCGACATGCAACTGCGAGCTCGCCTTTTTTCTATCCTACTTGCAAGTCCCCACCCTCGACATGCACCATTTTTTGGTGGGGCAACCATTTTTGTCCATAGTTACAAGTTCACCCTTTTTTTTGTCGTAGCTGCAAATCCACTCTAGATAGACAACACAGGCCTAACCATTTTTGTCCGAATTGCAAGTTGATGCCCATTTTTGTCCCCATTTCCAACTCCACCTTCAACATGTAATCGAGTGGCCTCTTGTTTTTATCCCAGTTGCAAGTTCATCCCTGATATGCAACTGTGCCTCACCCTTTTTTCCCATTTTGCAAGCCCACCCTCGACACGTAACTGGGCCCCGACATTTTTTTTGTCCTAGCTGCAAGTCCGCCGTCGACTCGCAACTGGGCCTCGACCTTTTTTCTGGTTGCTGATACGTCTCCAACGTATCTATAATTTTTGATTGCTCCATGCTATATTATCTACTGCTTTGGACATTATTGGGCTTTATTTTCCACTTTTATATTATTTTTGGGACAAACCTATTAACCGGAGGCCCAATCCAGAATTGTTGTTTTTTGCCTGTTTTAGGGTTTCGAAGAAAAGGAATAACAAACGGAGTCCAAACGGAATGAAACCTTCGGGAACGGGATTTTCTCAACGAATAAGACCCGGGAGACTTGGACCCTATGTCAAGACACAAAAGAGGAGGCCACAAGGTAGGGGGGGCGCGCCTACCACCCCCCAAGGCGCGCCCTCCACCCTCGTGGGCCCCCTCTTGCTCCACCGACGTACTCCTTCCTCCTATACATACCTACTAGATCGGCAACGCGCCTTGGCGCGAGGATGCCGGTCCCAACGATACGGCCAAGCGTTGGAAGATCAAACGACATGATGCATTACTCCGAGGCAAGTTCAACACATGTAACAGGAGAACCAATTATCGAGTTCAGGGATAAGAAGAAACATTCACTCTGTACCAGAAGAGTAACATCATTAAGTTCAACTGTTCAACATGGCCACGACCACCTCGACCCGCCGCTCACTCTTGTGTTGCAGCAGGGTGCTGCATCCAAGGAGCATGCTACAGGGGCTCCTCTCGACACTCGGAAGGATGCATCTAACACACATCCCGGCGATGGAGTCTCACTTCTGCACGAGATCATGGTCCTTTGATGCGGCCTAGTGGGGAGGCAACGATAGCATCGTCCGCCACTCTCCTCCCGAGGATGGCGAGAGGCAAGCTCGATGGGGAGTGTAGTGGCAGCGGCGAGCTCGGCGACGAAAGAGGAACGGTGAGGAGGGGTGGAAGCACGATGACGGTTGCACGATGGGGAGTGGCGGCTAGGGTTTTTTCCCAATCAGGTAAATGTGGACCAGGAAGAAGAGAAGAAGACGACCTCCTCACCCCCATCCATCTTGAAGCCATCCACACGACGCCACTTACCACCCAACACGCGAAATCACAACTCGATGGGCTTTGAGAATTACACGCGGTGGCTTCCTAGTTTGACACTATTTCAATCTACAATGCTCAACTTTGATCCTACGACCGAGGTCATCCAGGAGGTAGATCCGACGGCCGAGAACGCAGAAAAAAAAGAATGTGCATAAAAAATACACCCAACAGCCAGGAATCGCTAAACTCCGAGGAGCCAAGGATTCTCCCATGAGTCTTGTGTGCGGCTTGCCACACCCCACCTGTGTCATCAATATCCAACCTACTAAGATATGTTTATATTCCGAAGGTTCGGAAAAAACTAAAAAGATCCAGAACGCCAAAGCCCATTGCATGCAAGTGCTGCCCAAAGGATGAACGTTCGGTATGATATATTGAAGGAAAGCCATAATTGATAATTCATCTTACTATTATCTCCGGATGATGAGTCACTGGAATAAGAACATCCATCATAGCTACACATTATTCTGTCCTCATCCAGAATTGTATTCATTGGAATTTTACGACAAACTAAATATTTTCATCAAAAGAAACTGCATAAAATTCCAAACGATGGTCTTCAAAACTGCATATAATTCAAGGTGCATCCTTATTCTGATAAGGATGAAAAATAAATATACACTGGAACTCCTGTAAAATACAGATGACCAAAATTAAATGATATCATAGCTACAAGTAATTCAGTCCTCACGACACAGATTGTGTTCAAAAAAAAATCTCTTCGATCTTGCAGCAAAATAGAATTTCATACCATTATAAAACAAGGGAGGAAGAGAGACTAAAGTAACAAACCTAAAATATAGCAATATATTTGCATAGCAGTAACAACCCAAGCAATTAAAATTTCACACTACAGTAAGAAATCATAAGCAAAAAGAATTTTACAACAGAATAGGAGATTACATATAGGCAAAGCATGGCACCAACACATCCTGAGTGCAATAAGCAGGGGGCAAGGGCAAAGCACACGGACCTATCTGGCAGTGTGGTGTGGGGCGGCGGGGAGGGCGACGATGGCAACGGCGGTGGTGGAAACCAGGGAGGCCCCCATTGGTGTTGTTGCCGGCGGTGTTCTTTTTTTGGTCTATCTCGATGGCATGCTCCACACTGCAAAGTAGTTGCGCGAGTAGTGGCCTGCACAACCCTGTCGGTGATGGCAAGGAGAGAGCCGGTGAGGGACACAACAGCGTCCTGCAAACCAAGATAATGGGAGGACCAGTTAGAGGGACATCCCAAAATGAGGTAGAATTTGACAACACAAACTTTTGGAGCCCTTCAACTACACCGAATGGAAGCAAATGATAATGCTAAGCACCATACCATGATCAGGAACATGGTTCTGGTGTTGATGCACATTGTAGCAGAAGTCACCACTGCATAGGTGTAGACCAAAAAAAAGCTCTTGCTTGGCCACTCGGAAACGTCACCACCCAACCAGGCTGCTCCTGAAGGAAGACACCCAAATCATAGATACATCAGTCGATATCACACAATGAGATAGTTTTAAGAGTACTCTAATTTTAATAGAAGTAGTGTTCATATAGACATATTCAACAACTCTTAATTTTAATAGAAGTAGTGCTCATATCTAAGTTCGGATTGTCCAACGGACACTCTTAATGTACTTTTTTTATCATGGTCCAAATGAAACATCGATATAAACCATATAAGCAAAACCATTTCGTTTTCTAAGAGTTATAAAGAGAAGGAAATGGCTACCCTGTTACAATCCATCATCTCATCATGGAACAAAGAATAAAACAAATTAGATGCCTACACCGGATAGTATGCACGTTGACTATACCAAATCATTAAAGACTAATTTTTTTGAAAGGATGAATAAGAAAAACAGTACACCAGTGTGAAAAACAGAACACATGTGTAGTTGGAGAAAATCTAGCGTTACATAATAATTGAATACTCCCTCTATAAACTAATAGAAGATCTTTTATAACACTAAAGTAGTCATCTAAATGATCTTATATTAGTTTACAGAGAAAGTAGTTGCTAAGAAGTTTCAGGTTTATTAATCACACAACTAAGCCTGCCTTCATAAATTGTCCTCCACCAAAATAGTCTTGCTTTAGGAGATTAAAAAGGATAGATGTCAATCAGTGGTGATCCTGCCCGGACTGCATGATACACTACCTAATTATTATGGTGCTAAGCTGATTTCCATGCAATGGTCTCAGTTCTTATAATCCTCTAATCTTCAAGTAAAAAAAAATAATGCATACATAGTACTGATGTGAGCAAATGTCTCCGTGCCAGCGCCCTCCATGGGGATAATCTTGCACACGAGGTCACCTCAAGCAATGTATTGCCACCAGCATAACTGAAGCACTTGTTCATAGCTTTAGTTATGAGATATGCCGTTAGCTGAGATAGAAATCACAAATAGGTCAGATCACAATCTAAAGAATATAATCTTATCCAAGAAAATAGTCATCAGCAGCAAAGCTTTATTTAGTTCTTTACTAAGAAAGCAAACTTACAAATTACAGCCCAAACAGATAAATAAATGGTTCAGAATAAGCAGAGGTCAAGGTACTTACAGTGAGTGGAGCACAACGAGCTAGACGTCGTTCCAGCGAGATTGACAGGGTTGGCAATTTTGATTTGCAAGTTTCGACCGAGGGGCTTTATGGCACAGAAGAAGGGCGAGCACTCCGTGACAGCAAGCTGCGTCAGTTCTCCAACCTGGCAAATCACAACTGCTACTCTGTTCTGCTGTTTGTGTTGGATGACGAAGGGGCGAAGACTCGGACGTGGTGGGCATGGACTGCAGCACAGATTCGACAGCCAACATTGATGGGACCACATCTCTGAAGTAAACAAATTCACAAGGTCAAATTGTAACTCGACAGAAGTGAACATAAGAGCAAACAAAACATGTAGACATTAAAATTGATTAATCTGTATTCTGTCTTGTATCACTTTGGCCATCACTTTAAAACGATTTCCCTTCGACCATAGTAGTACTTGACTTCAAAGAACTAACACTAATACAATCAGATCTATGTAGTCTGGATGAACGCCAACACATTTAATTATTCGTTTAACATCTAATTGAGATAAATTTAATTTAGACCTAGAGATCAAATAAGATTAATTAGAGCGCCGAGTGCGCACAACACCAGCAATCTTCCTCCAAAACCATGACCCAAATGATCAGAATTTTATTGCTTTTTCCTCCTCATTCTGGCAATCATTCAGATTTCTTTCAGAATTAATGATCACAGGGGATTCATTCAGAATTATTCAGATTTCTTTCATAATTAATGACCCCAGGAGATCACAGAAGAAAAACATATGTACATCATCTCTGTAATATACATGAAAGGCAAAAGTTCAGAATGATACAGTTGTATCTTATTTACCTTGTAAGAAAATGGAGTATCAGCTCAAATAATACCCTGAAACCATTGCCATGTCAGGCAGTCCAGTAAGAATTAGAGCATTCTGTATAGAAAGCTTTGAACATTGAATTGGGCCAGAAATGGCAAACTAACCAATATGCCCACGCAATGCCGCTCCGACCACGGCCTCTCCTGCCCCACATCCATGTTATGCTCCCCATTGTTTCTCTCCTTCCCCTGACTTTAGCGAGCCCGCCGAGATTGCCACGCTCGTCATCTTGTGAATCATTTTGATCCAAGATTCAAGATCACAGATCAATTATCATAGACATTATATACGACATACCAAATGTTGCTATAAACCATCAGAAAGACCATAGAAATAAAGTACTATCTCAAGGGAAATATCTTTAAAACTGACTGGAAAATCTTTAAAACTGAACCGTACGAACAAACGAATATATATGCTTGCATCATGAAAATACATAATTTTGATGTGAAAACTAAGAAAGAAAGCACTACCTTTCGATACGCATGCGCATCTCCAGGCTGACCTCAGCCTCAGTATCGCCGGGCTGGATCCTCTTCCGGAGCACCTCATTCCCCCAGCGGAGCGTGTCCACGGTCATCACCCCGCACCACAGGATCCCCTTGGCCACATTCTCTGCGCATCACCATTTAAAAAAGGAGATGCTCTCCATTTTAGTGCACACAAGCGTAGAGCTTCAAATATCTCACCTTCATGAACCATAAAAACATTACTTGACTGAGTACAAAACGGAAGAGCATAAAATCTGCAGTTAATCAAGAGAGTGGGGCTACTACTTAAGCATGGATTTTCATGTAGCAAATGAAGATTCTAGATTTATTAACTTAACAAATTACCAGTCCTAAAGGTCGAGGCAGGTGCATGGAAACGTATTCCTTACAACAACTGTCCTGATACAGAAAAACTCACCGGTATCAGTCACGGTACATGAACACAGAAGCAATAAAAAATAGCAGTATAAAAGGAATCTTGAAAATCGATTATAAAGGAAGAAAACTTGGTCATGAATGCACTGGTTGCAGCTTTCGTGCTAATTGTCCGCTGTTGTGACAAATAAAGACAATGGCATATTCAAAATGAGGCTAAAATTATTACTGATTTAGTTCTAATTCCATATAGTAATTAAAATGCTTAGAAAGATGCGGACTACTTGGCATTTTAGGAACTGGCCACTGGAAATAAACCCATAGGGTCTCAGGTATTGGTTGTCGGACATTATTTCTACATATGACTTTTCAGCAAACCAAGATATCATCAACCATTACTCCACTAAACAGACAGGTCAGTCATCTTTAGGACAGATTGTGGTTGCTTATATGTTTCAACAAATTACAATTTCATATGTAGGAGTGGGTCAATTGAAGACGTTAGCAAGCAGTCACATGACCGATTAAAAAAAGATAGTTATGTCTAACAGAATTTTTATGGACCAACTATACTCAATCCACCAGTCCAGGCTATGGTATATTTATCCAGCCTAAATACTCACATATATCAGCCATGAGTGGAAGTAGTTGACAACAAACTATGATCCTAGAAAGTACGACTAAAAGTTTGTCTATCAATGTAAAAACAAAAACACATTTGTAGATCAGCAAACAGAGGAGATGACATCAGTGAAGTAAAACTTCATCAAGAATCATATTTTCAGGAGAGAACAAATAGTGCAGACCTTGCAGTATAACTGTAAAAAGTATTGCTAGGATGGCTAAAGACAGTAAAAGCCTAAAACTTGCCAATTGTAAACAAACACGAAAGCAAGACACATCACAACAGAAGTAGTAGTACAACTCCCAGATCTCTGGAACAATTTTCGCTTCGTTATATTTTTGCTCCGGAAATACAGTCAAATCCTCACTTCTAGCGGCGCATATAAGCATATCACTGAGATAGCGAGGGAAATGGCGGGCAAAGGAGGGAGCTCAATGAGAGGAGGAAAATGGGGAACTCACCTTGGCCTTGGGACCGCTGGTTGCTGCCATGGAAGAGCTCTGAACCATGGAGCAGTAACGTACGCGTCTTTGATTGTTTGTTGCTATAATATACCAACAATTAGTACCCAAAATAGATATTCTAGATGGAGACTCTGCAAGTGCACTTACCTTGTCCAAGTCCAATGCTTTATGGCTCTGAATTCCGACAGTAGACCAAGTTCCATCAACCTCCATAATAACCAAATCACTGAATCCACTATCTATCTTATGGTCGTTTTCCAATATTTCTGGCTCCTTGTTCTCACACATTATTTGTTACAGTCATCTATCTTTTTAACAACCACTACCTGCAAAATAAAACGGTCACATTAGTTGCCCTATCAGTTAATATTGAGACAGATTTACATGCATACTCACCTCATGCATGTCCAAACTTGTGCAGTTATCTACTCCTTGACTGCTAATTAGAAACTGGAATCTGGTGACATATGAGACAACCAAATTAATCTAGCATTTAAGAATGGCGCTTTGATTCACAGAACTGCAACCACAATAGGCATAAATCTCCAATCTCTTTATAACTAACCACCTGACATGTCTACAACTTATCCCCCCTCTCTCCATCAAAAGCGCCAACCAAACAGCTAACAATGGTGGTTTGATTACCATGCCATGCATAGTCCCTGCAATTATCTATAACCAGTCATGTGATTTGTTTAATTCTTAAGCTAAAGGCCTAAACCAAGGATTAACCCATACTAACAAACAGACCAGCCAATTAATTTATCTAGACAAATTTCAATAACATGAGCCAATGGCAAACCCGCAGCCACCGAACAAAATAAGAAATGCAACAAAAAAATCGTCTGAGGAATCTAGCCATGCCGCACTGTCTCCCGCATAGCAGCAAAAAACCGAGGGGATCCAACCAGACCTAATGAATCCAAAGGATTCTAACAAGATCCAGGCAGCCAATACATCCAAACACCCCCAAGACCCATCCATAACAACCTACCTACATCTATTCACTCTAGCAGAGAGAAAAAATGCAAAAAAGAAGAACATAATAACTCACTGAGGAGAGTGGAGAGGAGAGGGGGACGGGAGGGCGGGTTCGCAGTCGCGCGACGGGGGCGGCGGCTAGGGTGGAAGGGGAGGGGGCGGCAGCAGAGATGAAGCGAGGCTGGGACGGTTCTTGGTGCCAGATTGATCCACCGAAGCGCGTTGGTGGCGTCAAGCCATTGGAGCTCGTCGGCGTCGCCCAAGGCGCGGCTGGTTGCAACGGCGGCGGCGTGCTCCGCCTGGACTTCTCTAGCCTCACCCCCAAGAGCCTGACCTCTGCCGCTACTGATAGCTCCTCCGCACTTCATGGCAAAGAGGGGCTAGCACAAGGGACGGTCAGGAGGAGGAGGGAGGCACAGAGGAGAAGCGGCCGCTCGGGCCGGAGAGGAGGGGAGCGAGAGCGACGGCTACGCCAGAGATGCGAGTGAGAGAGAGAGAGAGAGACGTGGGGAGGGTGAGAAAACCCTAGCCGTTTCACCCGATTGGGGATGAGGCTGCGAACCAGGGAAAGCCATCTGGCGTCGGGTATGCGAAAAGTCAAAAATGCCCTCGGCAGGAGACGAGTATTTCGGCGGTGGCACGGGATATTTTGCCTCTGGAGAGCGCCGACGGGCCGGACAGAACACGCGCCAGCCACCGCAAATGACACTCTGGGCCCACCAGACAGACCCCACTCGTCAGCGGGAACCGGACAGAACAGCGGAGTAAGCAAAAGCACATGGGAAGCGAAACTATTCATTCCTATAGTGCTACTCCCAGATCCAACGGCAGAGTACGTCCGATGGCTTGATCCGGCGGCCGAAATGCCATCAAGCGAACGCAACGGACGACCGGATTCGTCCGAGCTCTAAGGAGGCTTGTAGGAACATCCTTCTCTTATTTCTGGATGTACCCCCAAACGATCAGATATGGAGCCAAAAACATAATTTCACCATCGCAACTTTCTGTATCCACGAGATCCCATCTTGGGGCCTGTTCCGGAGCTCCGCCTGAGGGGGCATCGATCACGGAGGGCTTCTACATCAACACCATAGCCCCTCCGATGAAGTGTGAGTAGTTTACCTCAGACCTACGGGTCCATAATTATTAGCTAGATGGCTTCTTCTCTCTTTTTGGATCTCAATACAATGTTCTCCCCCTCTCTTGTGGAGAACTATTCGATGTAATCTTTTCTTTGCGGTGTGTTTGTTGAGACCGATGAATTGTGGGTTTATGATCAAGTCTATCTATGAACAATATTTGAATCTTCTCTGAATTCCTTTATGTATGATTGGTTATCTTTGCAAGTCTCTTCGAATTATCAGTTTGGTTTGGCCTACTAGATTGATCTTTCTTGCAATGGGAGAAGTTCTTAGCTTTGGGTTCAATCTTGCGGTGTCCTTTCCCAGTGATAGTAGGGGCAGCAAGGCACATATTGTATTGTTGCCATCGAGGATAACGAGATGGGGTTTTCATCATATTGCATGAGTTTATCCCTCTACATCATGTCATCTTGCTTAAGGCGTTACTCTGTTTTTAACTTAATACTCTAGATGCAAGCTGGATAGCGGTCGATGAGTGGAATAATAGTAGTAGATGCAGGCAGGAGTCGGTCTAATTGTCTCGGACATGATGCCTATATACATGATCATACCTAGATATTCTCATAACTATGCTCAATTCTATCAATTTCTCAACAGTAATTTGTTCACCCACCGTAGAATATTTATGCTCTCGAGAGAAGCCACTAGTGAAACCTATGGCCCCCGGGTCTATCTTTATCATATTAATCTCCTACTACTTAGTTATTTCCTTTGCTTTTTACTTTGCCTTTATTTTACTTTGCATCTTTATCACAAAAATATCAAAAATATTATCTTATCATATCTATCAGATCTCACTCTCGTAAGTGGCCGTGTAGGGATTGACAACCCCTATTCGCATTGGTTGCAAGGATTTATTTGTTTTGTGCAGGTACGAGGGACTCACGTGTAGCCTCCTACTAGATTGATACCTTGGTTCTCAAAAACTAAGGGAAATACTTACGCTACTTTGCTGCATCATACCTTCCTCTTCGGGGAAAACCAACACAGTGCTCAAGAGGTAGCAAGAAGGATTTCTGGCGCCGTTGCCGGGGAGGTCTACGCAAAAGTCAATATACCAAGTACCCATCACAATCCCTATCTCCCGCATTACATTCCTCTCGTTTTCCTCTCCCCCACTTCACCCTTGCCGTTTTATTCGCCTTTTCTCTCTCTATCCTCCCTCTCTTTCTCTATTTGCCTTCGTCCCGTATGTATCCTTGTTTGTGTTTCCATGTGCCTTTTATTTGCTTGCATCTTTGCTTGCAAAAAATCTATTGATATGGATCCACTTAAAGTGTTATACTTAGATCATCTTCGATCCTTATGCGCTCGTGCTGAAACCCCAACTAGCCTAGTTGATGGGAAATCTTTAGATGAGCATGCTCATTTTGTGCGTCACCGTTTGTCTGAAAAAGAGAGACTCTTATGGAATCAAATAAACAGATTACTGTGTTATGCTTGGAATCTTTGTGAAATTTGTGATTTTACTTGTTGCTCTAAGAACCTAAAAAACACCTCCCCTACCTATGTGAGTTTAATGATATTGAAATCTTATCTTCTTATGCAAAAGGTGTTTATAGTTACTACGATATCGAACGAATTGAAGAATTTGTTGCTTTTAAGGGTGCTTATGAAGTTGCTTCTTTGATTGAAAAATATGATATTACTCTCTACAAATCTGAAAATTTTGACATACTCAAATATTGCTATGAAAACTATGCTCACAATGTCTATGTCAAAGAATTTATTGAAAGAATGATCGTTGCTTTGGAAGAAAATAATGATATGCATGAATCTATAGATAATTATGATTCCGATGATTTGATTGAAATATCCCTTGATGAACATGATGCTTGCTATTCTTGTGGCCACGATGCCAATATTTATGAAGGTGAATTTGCTATAGTTCTTTATGTTAAACATGAGATCGTTGCTATTGCACCCATACTTAATAGTTCCTTCGATGAAAAGCATGATTGCAATGATGTTATTATAAATTCCTTTAATGTCAATTGTGTTAATGATATGCAAAACCCTAAGCTTGGGGATGCTAGTTTTGCTAGGACTACTATTTGTTGCAATGATCATGATTGGGGTGATTCTTCTTTTGATCTTGAAAATGTATTTAAGCCCCATGATGAATATGAGATTGATAATAGTGTTTTCAATATTATTAAAAGTGGGTTTGGAGAGGTCATGACTTTAGTTAATGTTAATCCCACTATTTTGGAAGAGTGTCAACTTTGCATGCATGTAGATCATGTTGAAAATATTTTATGTGATAGCTATTTTGTTGAATTTGCTCATGATCCTACATGTAATTATTATGAGAGAGGAAAATATGGTGGTAGAAATTTTCATATTACTAAATTATCTCTCATTACGTTGAGATTGCTATTGTTTCTTTCCGCTTCCTTGCATATGCTAGTTTTTGCTTGCATTGATAATTTGTTTGCCTATAAGATGCCTATGCATAGGAAGTATGTCAGACTTAGATGTGTTTGTCATGTGTTTTATGATGCTCTCTTTGTTCTTCAATTCTTGTCTTTCATGTGAGCACCATTGAAATATTATGCCTAGCTAGGGGTGTTAAACGATAGCGCTTGTTGGGAGGCAACCCAATTTTATTTTTATTCCTTGCTTTTTGCTCCTGTTTAGTAATAAATAATTTATCTAGCCTCTGTTTTGGTCATGTTTTTTGTGTTTAATTAGTGTTTGTGCTAAGTAGAACAATTGGAAAGACTTGGGGAAAGTCTTGGTACACTTGCTGTAAAACAACAGAAACTTTAGCGCTCACGACAACTGCTGCCATTTTTATTTGGAAAGTGTTATTTAGTTAATTATTTTTGAAGATGATTAATAGATAAATTCCTCACGTCCAGAAATTTATTTTAGAATTTTTGGGGTTCCAGTTCTTGCGCTAGCTACAGATTACTACAGACTGTTCTGTTTTTGACAGATTCTGTTTTTGTGTGTTGTTTGCTTATTTTGATGAATCTATGGCTAGTAAAATAGTTTATAAACCATAGAAAAGTTGGAATATAGTAGGTATAACACCAATATAAATAAATAATGAGTTCATTGCAGTACCTTGAAGAGGTCTTTTGTTTTCTTTCGCTAACGGAGCTCACGAGATTTTCTACTTTAAGTTTTGTGTTGTGAAGTTTTCAAGTTTTGGGTAAAGATTTGATGGATTATGGAACAAGGAGTGGCAAGAGCCTAAGCTTGGGGATGCCCATGGCACCCCCAAGATAATCTAAGGACACCTAAAATCTAAAGCTTGGGGATGCCCCGGAGGGCATCCCCTCTTTCGTCTACTTCTATCGGTAACTTTACTTGGAGCTATATTTTTATTCGCCACATGATATGTTTTTTGCTTGGAGCGTCTTGTATGATTTGAGTCTTTAATTTTTAGTTTACCACAATCATCCTAGTTGTACACACCTTTTGAGAGAGCCATACATGATTTGGAATTTGTTAGAATACTCTATGTGCTTCACTTATATCTGTTGAGTTATGTAGTTTTGCTCTAGTACTTCACTTATATCTTTTAGAGCACGGTGGTGGATTTGTTTTATAGAAATTATTGATCTATCATGCTTCACTTAGATTATTTTGAGAGTCTTAAATAGCATGGTAATTTGCTTAAAATCCTAATATGCTTGGTATACACGATTAATAATAAAACTTTCTTATGAGTGTGTTGAATACTATGAGAAGTTTGATGCTTGATAATTGTTTTGAGATATAAAGATGGTGATATTAAAGGTGTGCTAGTTGAGTAGTTGTGAATTTGAGAAATACTTGTGTTAAAGTTTGTGATTCCCATAGCATGCACGTATGATGAACCGTTATGTGATGAAGTCGGAGCATGATTTATTTTTTTGATTGTCTTCCTTATGAGTGGCGGTCGGGGACGAGCGATGGTCTTTTCCTACCAATCTATCCCCCTAGGAGCATGCGCGTAATACTTTGCTTTGATAACTTGTAGATTTTTGCAATAAGTATATGAGTTCTTTATGACTAATTGTTGGAAATATGCCCTAGAGGCAATAATAAAAGCATTATTATTATATTTCCTTGTTCATGATAATTGTCTTTATTCATGCTATAATTGTGTTATCCGGAAATCGTAATACATGTGTGAATAACAGACACCAACATGTCCCTAGTATGCCTCTAGTTGACTAGCTCGTTGATCAACAGATAGTCATGGTTTCCTGACTATGGACATTGGATGTCATTGATAACGAGATCACATCATTAGGAGAATGATGTGATGGACAAGACCCAATCCTAAACATAGCACAAGATCGTATAGTTCGTTTGCTAGAGTTTTCCAATGTCAAAGTATCTTTTCCTTAGACCATGAGATCGTGTAACTCCCGGATACCGTAGGAGTGCTTTGGGTATACCAAACATCACAACGTAACTGGGTGACTATAAAGGTAGACTACGGGTATCTCTGAAAGTGTCTGTTGGGTTGACATGGATCAAGACTGGGATTTGTCACTCCGTATGACGGAGAGGTATCACCGGGCCCACTCGGTAATGCATCATCATAATGAGCTCAAAGTGACCAAGTGTCTGGTCACGGGATCATGCATTACGGTACGAGTAAAGTGACTTGCCGGTAACGAGATTGAACGAGGTATTGGTATACCAACGATCGAATCTCGGGCAAGTAACATATCGATTGACAAAGGGAATTGCATACGGGGTTGATTGAATCCTCGACATCGTGGTTCATCCGATGAGATCATCGTGGAGCATGTGGGAGCCAACATGGGTATCCAGATCCCGCTGTTGGTTATTGACCGGAGAGTCGTCTCGGTCATGTCTGCTTGTCTCCCGAACCCGTAGGGTCTACACACTTAAGGTTCGGTGACGCTAGGGTTGTGAAGATATGTATATGCAGTAACCCGAATATTGTTCAGAGTCCCGGATGAGATCCCGGACGTCACGAGGAGTTCCGAAATGGTCCGGAGGTAAAGAATTTTATATAGGAAGTGCAGTTTCGGCCATCGGGACAAGTTTCGGGGTCACCGGTATTGTACCAGGACCACCGGAAGGGTCCCGGGGGTCCACCGGGTGGGGCCACCTATCCCGGGGGGCCCCATGGGCTGAAGTGGGAGGGAACCCAGCCCATAGTGGGCTGGGGCGCCACCCCCCCATGGGCCTATGCGGCTAGGGTTGGGGGAAACCCTAAAAGGGGGCGCCCCCTTGCTTGGGGGGCAAGCCCCCCACCCTAGGCCGCCGCCCCCCTAGTAGATCCATCTACTAGGGCCGGCGCCCCCCCCTTGGCACCCCTATATATAGTGGGGGAGAGGAGGGACTTCATACCCCAGCCCCTGGCGCCTCCCTCTTCCCCGTTACGTCTCTCCCTCGTAGTTTAGGCGAAGCCCTGCTACTGTGACGCCCTGCATCCACCACCACGCCGTCGTGCTGCTGGATCTTCATCAACCTCTCCTTCCCCTTGCTGGATCAAGAAGGAGGAGACGTCTCCCGTCCCGTACGTGTGTTGAACGCGGAGGTGCCGTCCGTTCGGCGCTTGGTCATCGGTGATTTGGATCACGTCGTGTACGACTACATCATCACCGTTCTTTGAACGCTTCCGCACGCGATCTACAAAGGTATGTAGATGCATCCGATGGCTCGTTGCTAGATGAACTCCTAGATGGATCTTGGTGAAACGAGTAGGAAAATTTTTGTTTTCTGCAACGTTCCCCAACACTAATGTTGAGTCCATGGATTATACGCACTTTTCTCACCCTTACACCTTTGCTAGCCTCTCTAATACTGCGCACCTTTCGCCGGTATCATATACCCACCATATAACTTCCTCAAAACAGCCACCATACCTAACTATTATAGCATTTCCATAGCCATTCCGAGATATATTGCCATGCAACTTTCCACCATTCCGTTTATTATGACACACTCCATCATTGTCATATTGCTTAGCATGATCATGTAGTTGACATCGTATTTGTGGCAAAGCCACCATTCATAATTCTTTCATACGTGTCACTCTTGATTCATTGCATATCCCGGTACACCGCCGGGGGCATTCATATAGAGTCGTATTTTTTCTAAGTATCGAGTTATAATTGTTGAGTTGTAAGAAAAATGAAAGTGTGATGATCATCGTTATTAGAGCATTGTCCCAGTGAGGAAAGGATGATGGAGACTATGAATCCCCCACAAGTCGGGATGAGACTCCGGACGAAAAATAATAAAAAAGAGAAAGAAAAGAGGCCATAAGAAAAGGCCCAACTAAAAAAATGAGAGAAAAAGAGAGAAGGGACAATGTTACTATCCTTTTACCACACTTGTGCTTCAAAGTACACCATGATATTCATGATAGGGAGTCTCCTATGTTATCACTTTCATATACTAATGGGAATTTTTCATTATAGAACTTGGCTTGTATATTCCAATGATGGGCTTCCTCAAAATGCCCTAGGTCTTCATGAGCAAGCAAGTTGGATACACACCCACTTAGTTTCTTTTGTTGAGCTTTCATATACTTATAGCTCTAGTGCATCCGTTGCATGGCAATCCCTAATCACTCACATTGATATCTATTGATGGGCACCTCCATAGCCCGTTGATACGCCTAGTTGATGTGAGACTATCTTCTCCCTTTTTGTCTTCTCCACAACCACCATTCTATTCCACCTATAGTGCTATGTCCATGGCTCACGCTCATGTATTGCGTGAAGATTGAAAAAGTTTTGAGAATGTCAAAAGTATGAAACAATTGCTTGGCTTGTCATCGGGGTTGTGCATGATTTAAATATTTTGTATGGTGAAGATGGAGCATAGCCATACTATATAATGTTGTAGGGATAACTTTCTTTGGCCATGCTATTTTGAGAAGACATAATTGCTTTGTTACTATGCTTGAAGTATTATTATTTTTATGTCAATATTAAACTTTTGTCTTGAATCTTTCGGATCTGAATATTCATACCACAATTAAGAAGAATTACATTAAATAATGCCAAGTAGCACTCCGCGTCAAAAATTCAGTTTTTATCATTTACGTACTCGAGGACGAGAAGGAATTAAGCTTGGGGATGATTGATACGTCTACAACGTATCTATAATTTTTGATTGCTCCATGCTATATTATCTACTGTTTTGGACATTATTGGGCTTTATTTTCCACTTTTATATTATTTTTGGGACTAACCTATTAACCGGAGGCCCAGCCCAGAATTGTTGTTTTTGCCTGTTTTAGGGTTTCGAAGAAAAGGAATATCAAACGGAGTCCAAACGGAATGAAACCTTCGGGAACGTGATTTTCTCAATGAACAAGACCCGGGAGACTTGGACCCTACATCAAGACACAAAAGAGGAGGCCACGAGGTAGGGGGGCGCGCCTACCCCTCCCCCCCCAGGCGCGCCCTCCACCCTCGTGGGCCCCCTGTTGCTCCACCGACGTACTCCTTCCTCCTATATATACCTACGTACCCCCAAACGGTCAGATATGGAGCCAAAAACCTAATTCCACCGCCGCAACTTTCTGTATCCACGAGATCCCATCTCGGGGCCTGTTCCGGAGCTCCGTCGGAGGGGGCATCGATAACGGAGGGCTTCTACATCAACACCATAGCCCCTCCGATGAAGTGTGAGTAGTTTACTTCAGACCTACGGGTCCATAGTTATTAGCTAGATGGCTTCTTCTCTCTTTTTGGATCTCAATACAATGTTCTCCCCCTCTCTTGTGGAGAACTATTCGATGTAATCTTCTTTTTGCGGTGTGTTTGTTGAGACCGATGAATTGTGGGTTTATGATCAAGTCTATCTATGAACAATATTTGAATCTTCTCTGAATTCTTTTATGTATGATTGGTTATCGTTGCAAGTCTCTTCGAATTATCAGTTTGGTTTGGCCTACTATATTGATCTTTCTTGCAATGGGAGAAGTGCTTAGCTTTGGGTTCAATCTTGCGGTGTCCTTTCCCAGTGACAATAGGGGCAGCAAGGCACGTATTGTATTGTTGCCATCGAGGATAACAAGATGGGCTTTTCATCATATTGCATGAGTTTATCCCTCTACATCATGTCATCTTGCTTAAGGCGTTACTCTGTTTTTAACTTAATACTCTAGATGCATGCTGGATAGCAGTCGATGAGTGGAGTAATAGTAGTAGATGCAGGCAGGAGTGGGTCTACTTGTCTCGGACGTGATGCCTATATACATGATCATACCTAGATATTCTCATAACTATGCTCAGTTCTATCAATTGATCAACAGTAATTTGTTCACCCACAATAGAATACTTATGCTCTCAAGAGAAGCCACTAGTGAAACCTATGGCCCCCGGGTCTATCTTCATCCTATTAATCTCCTACTACTTAGTTATTTCCTTTGCTTTTTACTTTGCCTTTATTTTACTTTGCATCTTTATCACAAAAATACCAAAAATATTATCTTATCATATCTATCAGATCTCTCTCTTGTAAGTTGCCGTGTAGGGATTGACAACCGCTATTCGCGTTGGTTGCGAGGATTTATTTGTTTTGTCCATGTACGAGGGACTCGCGCGTAGCCTCCTACTTGATTGATACCTTGGTCCTCAAAACTGAGGGAAATACTTACGCTACTTTGCTGCATCATCCCTTCCTCTTCAGGGAAAACCAACGCAGTGCTCAAGAGGTAGCAGTTGCAAGTCCACCCTTGAATTGCAACTGGAGCCCAACCTTTTTGTCCAATTGCAATCACATCCATCTCATAATGAGGACCTGGTTTTTTTTGTCCCGGTTGCAAGTCCATCCTCAACTTGCATCTGGGGGTCCAACCTTTTTTGTCCCAGTTGCAAGTCCACCCTCGAGTCGCAACTGGGGCCCGAACTTTTTTCCCAATTGCAATTCCACTCTCGACTCGTAACTGGGCCCCGAGATTTTTTTATTAATTGCAAGTCCACCCTCGACTTGCAACTTGGGTCCCACCTTTTTTTCCTAGTTGAAAGTCCAGCCTCGATTTGTAACTAGGGCCCAGCCATTTTCGTCCTAGTTACAAGTACACTATCAACTCACAAATGGGGTCAGACCTTTTTATTTTGTCCAAGTTGCAAGTCCAGTCTCGACTCATAACTGGGGCCTAACCTTTTTCGTCCGAGTTGCAAGTTTACTCTAGACTTGCAACTAAGGCCCAACCTCTTTTGTCCGAGTTGCAAATCCACCCTCGACTCGCAACTGGGGTCCAAATTTTTTAATCCCAATTGCAAGTCCGTCCTCGATTCGCAACTGGGGCCCAACCTTTTTTTGTCCCAGTTGTAAGTCCACCATCAACTCGCAACTAGGGTTGGACCTTTTCTTGTCCCAGTTGCAAGTCCACCCTCGACTCGCAAATGGGGCCCAACCATTTTTGTCCCACTTGCGAGTCCACCCTCGACTCGCCACTAGATGAGCCGGCCCAAGTAGCTAGGTTATTTTTTTGTTTTTTTTCTTCATGATTTTTATTTTTTTATTTTATCATTTGTTTCTAAATTGGTTTCATCTTGTTTTAATCCTAGTTGCAAGTCCACCATTGACTCACAAGTAGGACCATACTTTGGTTCATTCCAGTTACAAGACAACCCTTGACTTGTAGTTTCATAGATGTCCCAATTGCAAGTCCACTCGTAGTTTCGTTCGCCCTCGACTCGTAGATGACATCGTAGTATTGTGTAGTTGTCCCCGCTGCAAGTCCGTCCTCGACTGGCAACTGGACCATAGTTTGTTTTCATCCTAGTTGCAAGTCCATCCTCGACTTGCAACTTCGGCATGGTTTTATTGTTGTCCCAGTTGCAAGTCCAGCCTCCGACTCGCAACTGGGTCATTTGATTTCATCCCAAATGCAAGTACACCCTCGTCTCACAACTCACGTACTAGTTTTGTGTAGTTGTCCCAGTTGCAACACCGTGTGGTTGAATCGCGACTAGGGCCTCATGTTTGTTTCACCCCAATTGCAGGTACACCCTTGACTCGCTGTTGGGGAACGCAGTAATTTCAAAAAAATCCTACGCACATGCAAGATCATGGTGATGCATAGCAACGAGGAGGGAGAGTATCGTCTACGTACCCTCGTAGACCGTATGCGGAAGCGTCATGACAACGCGGTTGATGTAGTCGTACGTCTTCACGATCGACCGATCTAGCACCGAAGGTACGGCACCTCCGCGATCTACACACGTTCGGCTCAGTGACGTCCCGCGAACTCACGATCCAGTAGAGCCTTGAGGGAGAGTTTCGTCAGCACTACGGCGTGATGACGGTGATGATGTTGCTACTGGAACAGGGCTTCGCCTAAGAACCGCTACGATATTACCGAGGTGGATTATGGTGGCGGGGGGCACCGCACACGGCTAAAAGATCAATGATCAATTTGTGTGTCCATGGGGTGCCCCCTCCCCCGTATATAAAGGAGTGGAGGAGGGGGAGGGGGACGGCCTCCTAGGCGTGCCCCAAGGGGAGTCCTACTCCCACCGGGAGTAGGATTCCCCCCTTGCCTTGTTGGATTTAGGAGAGAAGGAAGGAGGAGGGAGGAGGAAGGAAAGGGGGGACTCCCAATTCGGATTGGGCTTGGCGGGCCTCCTTTGCTCCTTTCCCCTCTCTCTCACTAAGGCCCAATAAGGCCCATATACCTCCCGGGGGGTTCCGGTAACCTCCCGGTGCTCCGATATACTCCCGATTTCACCCGGAACCATTCTGATGTCCAAATATAGGCTTCCAATACATCAATATTTACGTCTCGACCATTTCAAGACTCCTCGTTATGTCCGTGATCAAATCCGGGACTCCGAACTACCTTCGGTACATCAAAACACATAAACTCGTAATACCGATCGTCACCGAACGTTAAGCGTGTGGACCCTACGGGTTCGAGAACTATGTAGACATGACCGAGACTCATCTTCGGTCAATAACCAATAGCGGAACCTGGATGCTCATATTGGTTCCTACATATTCTACGAAGATCTTTATCGGTCAAACCACATAACAACATACGATGTTCCCTTTGTCATCGGTATGTTACTTGCCCGAGATTCGATCATCGGTATCTCAATACTAGTTCAATCTCGTTACCGTCAAGTCTCTTTACTCTTTCCGTAATGCTACATCCCGTAACTAACACATTAGCTACATTGCTTGCAAGGCTTATTGTGATGTACATTACCGAGAGGGCTTAGAGATACCTCTCTGACAATCGGAGTGACAAATCCTAATCTTGATCTATGCCGACTCAACAAACACCATCGGAGACACCTGTAGAGCACCTTTATAATCACCTAGTTATGTTGTGATGTTTGGTAGCACACAAAGTGTTCTCCGGTATTCGGGAGTTGCAGGATCTCATAGTCATAGGAACATGTATAGTTATGGAGAAAGCAATAATAACAAACTAAACGATCATCATGCTAAGCTAATGGATGGGTCAAGTCAATCACATCATTCTATAATGATGTGATCCCGTTAATCAAATGACAACTCATGTCTATGGTTAGGAAACATAACCATCATTGATTCAACGAGCTAGTCAAGTAGAGGCAAACTAGTGACACTCTGTTTGTCTATGTTTTCACACATGTACCAAGTTTTTGGTTAATATAATTCTAGCATGAATAATAAACATTTATCATGATATAAGTAAATATAAATAACAACTTTATTATTGCCTCTAGGGCATATTTCCTTCAGTCTCCCACTTGCACTAGAGTCAATAATCTAGATTATATTGTAATGATTCTAACACCCATGGAGTCTTGGTGCTGATCATGTTTTTCTCGTGAGAGAGGCTTAGTCAATGGGTCTACAACATTCAAATCTGTATGTATCTTGCCAATCTCTATGTCTCCCTCCTTGACTTGATCACGGATGGAATTGAAGCATCTCTTGACGTGCTTGGTTCTCTTGTGAAATCTGGATTCCTTTGCCAAGGCAATTGCTCCAGTATTGTCACAAAAGATTTTCATTGGACCTGATGCACTAGGTATGACACCTAGATCGGATATGAACTCCTTCATCCAGACTCCTTCATTTGCTACTTCCGAAGCAGCTATGTATTCCGCTTCACACGTAGATCCCGCCATGACGCTCTGCTTGGAACTACACCAACTGACATCTCCACCATTTAATAAAAACATGTATCCGGTTTGTGACTTAGAGTCATCTGGATCAGTGTCAAAGCTTGCATAGACGTAACCATTTACGACGAACTCTTTGTCACCTCCATATACGAGAAACATATCCTTAGTCCTTTTCAGGTATTTCAGGATGTTCTTGACCGTCGTCCAGTGGTCCACTCCTGGATTACTTTGGTACCTCCCTTCTATACTTATGGCAAGGCACACATCAGGTCTGGTACACAGCATTGCATACATGATAGAGCCTATGGCTGAAGCATAGGGAACACCTTTCATTTTCTCTCTATCTTCTGTAGTTGGTCAGGCATTGAGTCTGACTCAACTTCACACCTTGTAACACAGGCAAGAACCCTTTCTTTGCCTGATCCATTTTGAACTTTTTCAAAAGTTTATCAAGGTATATGCTTTGTGAAAGTCCAATTAAGCGTCTTGATCTATCTCTATAGATCTTGATGCCCAATATATAAGAAGCGTCACCAAGGTCTTCCATTGAAAAATTCTTATTCAAGTATCCTTTTATGCTATTCAGAAATTCAGTATCATTTCCGATCAACAATGTCATCTACATATAATATCAGAAATGTTATGGAGCTCCCACTCACTTTCTTGTAAATACAAGCTTCTCCAAAAGTTTGTATAAAACCATATGCTTTGATCACACTATCAAAGCGTATATTCCAACTCCGAGAGGCTTGCACCAGTCCATAAATGAATCGCTAGAGCTTGCACACATTGATAGCACCTTTTGGATCGACAAAACCTTCTGGTTGCATCATATACAACTCTTCTTTAAGGTATCCATTAAGGAATGCAGTTTTGACATCCATTTGCCAAATTTCATAATCATAAAATGTGGCAATTGCTAACATGATTCAGACGGACTTAAGCATCGCTACAGGTGTGAAGGTCTCATCATAGTCAACTCTTTGAACTTGTCGAAAACCTTTCGCAACAAGTCGAGCTTTGTAGACAGTAACATTACCGTCAGCGTCAGTCTTCTTCTTGAAGATCCATTTATTCTCTATGGCCTGCCGATCATCGGGAAAGTCAACCAAAGTACACACTTTGTTCTCATACATGGATCCCATCTTAGATTTCATGGCTTCCAGCCATTTTGTGGAATCTGGGCTCATCATCGCTTCCTCATAGTTCGTAGGTTCGTCATGGTCAAGTAACATGACTTCCAGAACAGGATTACCGTACCACTCTGGTGCGGATCTTACTCTGGTGAACCTATGAGGTTCGGTAGTAACTTGATTAGAGTTTCATGATCATCATCATTAGCTTCCTCACTTACCGGTGTAGGAATCACTGGAACTGATTTCGGTGATGAACTACTTTCCAATAAGGGATAAGGTACAATTACCTCATCAAGTTCTACTTTCCTCCCACTCACTTCTTTCGAGAGAAACTCCTTCTCTAGAAAGGATCTATTCTTAGCAACGAATATCTTGCCTTCGGATCTGTGATAGAAGGTGTACCCAACAGTCTCCTTTGGGTATCCTATGAAGACACATTTCTCCGATTTGGGTTCGAGCTTATCAGGTTGAAGCTTTTTCACATAAGCATTGCAGCCCCAAACTTTAAGAAACGACAACTTGGGTTTCTTGCCAAACCAGAGTTCATAAGGTGTCGTCTCGACGGATTTAGATGGTGCCCTATTTAACATGATTGCAACTGTCTCTAAAGCATAACCCCAAAACGATAGCGGTAAATCAGCGAGAGACATCATAGATCGCACCATATCTAGTGAAGTACGATTACGACGTTCGGACACACCATTACGCTGTGGTGTTCCAGGTGGCGTGAGTTGTGAAACTATTCCGCTTTGTTTCAAATGAAGTCCAAACTCGTAACTCAAATATTCGCCTCCACGATCAGATTGTAGAGACTTGATTTTCTTGTTACGATGATTTTCCACTTCACTCTGAAATTCTTTGAACTTTTCAAATGTTTCAGACTTATGTTTCATCAAGTAGATATACCCATATCTGCTCAAATCATCTGTGAAGGTCAGAAAATAACGATATCCGCCGCGAGCTTCAATGTTCATTGGACCACATACATCAGTATGTATGATTTCCAATAACTCTGTTGCTCGCTACATTGTTCCGGAGAACGGAGTTTTAGTCATATTTCCCATGAGGCAGGGTTCGCAAGTACCAAGTGATTCATAATCAAGTGATTCCAGAAGTCCATCAGAATGGAGTTTCTTCATGCGCTTTACACCAATATGACCTAAACGGCAGTGCCACAAATAAATTGCATTATCATTATCAACTCTGCATCTTTTGGCTTCAATACTATGAACATTTGTATCACTACTATCAAGATTTAGTAAAAATAGACCACTCATCAAGGGTGCATGACCATAAAAGATATTACTCATATAAATAGAACAACCATTATTCTCCGATTTAAACGAATAACCGTCTCACATTAAACAAGATCCAGATATAATGTTCATACTCAACGCTGGCACCAAATAACAATTATTCAGGTCTAAAACTAACCCCGAAGGTAGATGTAGAGGTAGCGTGCCGACGGCGATCACATCGACTTTGGAACCATTTCCCACGCGCATCGTCACCTCGTCCTTAGCCAATCTTCGCTTAATCCGTAGCCCCTGTTTCGAGTTGCAAATGTTAGCAACTGAACCAGTATCAAATACCCAGGCACTACTACGAGCATTAGTAAGGTACACATCAATAACATGTATATCAAATATACCTTCCACTTTGTGATCCTTCTTCTCCGCCAAATACTTGGGGCAGTTCCGCTTCCGGTGACCAGTTCCTTTGCAGTAGAAGCAATCAGTCTCAGGCTTATGTCCAGACTTGGGTTTATTCACTTGAGCAGCAACTGGCTTGCTGTTCTTTTTGAAGTTCCCCTTCTTCCCTTTACCCTTTTTCTTAAAACTGATGGTCTTGTTGACCATCAACACTTGATGCTCCTTCTTGATTTCTACCTCCGCAGCCTTTACCATTGCAAAGAGCTCAGGAATCGACTTATGCATCCCTTGCATATTATAGTTCATCACGAAGCTCTTGTAGCTTGGTGGCAGTGATTGAAGAACTCTATCAATGACACTATCATTAGGAAGATTAACTCCCAGTTGAGTCAAGTGGTTGTGATACCCAGACATTTTGAGTATATGTTCACTGACAAAACTATTCTCCTCCATCTTGCAGCTGTAGAACTTATTGGAGACTTCATATCTCTCAATCCGGGCATTTGCTTGAAATATTAGCTTCAACTCCTGGAACATCTCATATGCTCCATGACGTTCAAAACATCGTTGAAGTCCCGGTTCTAAGCCGTAAATCATGGCACACTGAACTTTCGAGTAGTCATCAGCTTTGCTCTGCCAGGTGTTCATAACATCTGGCGTTGCTCCTGTAGCGGGTTTGTCACCTAGCGGTGCTTCCAGGACGTAATTATTCTGTGCAGCAATGAGGATAATCCTCAAGTTACGGACCCAGTCCTCTAGTTGCTACCATCATCTTTCAACTTAGCTTTCTCTAGGAACGCATTAAAATTCAACGGAACAACAACACGAGCTATCTATCTACAACAACATAGACATGCAAAATACTATCAGGTACTAAGTTCATGATAAATTGAAGTTCAATTAATCAAATTACTTAAGAACTACCACTTAGATAGACATCTCTCTAATCATCTAAGTGATCACGTGATCCATATCAACTAAACCATGTCCGATCATCACGTGAGATGGAGTAGTTTTCAATGGTGAACATCACTATGTTGATCATATCTACTATATGATTCACGCTCGACCTTTCGGTCTCCAGTGTTCCGAGGCCATATCTGCATATGCTAGGCTCGTCAAATTTAACCCGAGTATTCTGCGTGTGCAAAACTGGTTTGCACCCGTTGTATGTGAACGTAGAGCTTATCACACCCGATCATCACGTGGTGTCTCGGCATGACGAACTATAGCAACGGTGCATACTCAAGGAGAACACTTATACCTTGAAATTTAGTGAGAGATCATCTTATAATGCTACCGCCGAACTAAGCAAAATAAGATGCATAAAGGATAAACATCACATGCAATCAATATAAGTGATATGATATGGCCATCATCATCTTGTGCCTTTGATCTCCATCTCCAAAGCACCGTCATGATCACCATCGTCACCGGCTTGACACCTTGATCTCCATTGAAGCATCGTTGTCGTCTCGCCAACTATTGCTTCTATCGCTACCGCTTAGTGATAAAGTAAAGCAATTACATGGCGATTGCATTTCATACAATAAAACGACAACTATATGGCTCCTGCCAATTGTCGATAACTGTGTTACAAAACATGATCATCTCATACAATAAAATTTAGCATCATGTCTTGACCATATCACATCACAACATGGCCTACAAAGACAAGTTAGACGTCCTCTACTTTGTTGTTGCAAGTTTTGCGTGGCTGCTACGGGCTGAGCAAGAACCGTTCTTACCTACGCATCAAAAACCACAACGTGGTATAGTGATTGCTTTTTGATCTTCAGAAAGAACCCTGTTCATTGAATCCGATTCAACTAAAGCTGGAGAAACAGACACCCACTAGCCACCTGTGTGCGAACCACGTCGGTAGAACCAGTCTCGTGTAAGCGTATGCGTAATGTCGGTCTGGGCCGCTTCATCCAACAATGTCGCTGAATCAAGAATCAACTAGTGACGGCAAGCAATATGTATATACCCACGCCCACAATTCATCTGTGTTCTACTCGTGCATATAACATCTACGCATAAACTTGGCTCTGATGCCACTGTTGGGGAATGCAGTAATTTCAAAAAAAATTCTACACACACGCAAGATCATGGTGATGCATAGCAATGAGAGGGGAGAGTATCGTCTACATACCCTCATAGACCGTAAACGGAAGCGTTATGACAAAGCGGTTGATGTAGTCATACGTCTTCACGATCGATCGATCTAGCACCGAAGGTATGGCACCTCCGCGGTTTGCACACATTCTGGGAACTAACCATCCAGTAGAGCTTCGAGGGAGAGTTTCGTCAGCACGACGACATGATGACGGTGATGATGTTGCTACCAGAACAGGGCTTCTCCTAAGCACCGCTACGATATTACCGAGGTGGATTATGGTGGAGGGGGGCACCGCACAAGGCTAAAAGATCAATGATCAACTTGTGTGTCCATGGGGTGCCCCCTCCCCCGTATATAAAGGAGTGGAGGAGGGGGAGGGGCCAACCTCCTAGGAGCGCCCCAAGGGGAGTCCTACTCCCACCGGGAGTAGGATTCCTCCCTTGCCTTGTTGGATTTAGGAGAGAAGGAAGGAGGAGGGAGGAGGAAGGAAAGGGGGAGGCCGGCCCCCCTCCCAATTCGGATTGGGCTTGGGGGGCGCCCCCTCCTTTGCTCCTTTCCCCTCTCTCCCACTAAGGCCCAATAAGGCCCATATACCTCTCGGGGGGTTCCAGTAACCTCCTGGTGCTCTGGTATACTCCTGATTTCACCCGGAACCATTCCGATGTCCAAATATAGGCTTCCAATATATCGATCTTTACATCTCGAACATTTCAAGACTCCTTGTCATGTCTGTGACCAAATCCGGGACTCCGAACTACCTTCGGTACATCAAAACACATAAACTCGTAATACCGATCATTACCGAACGTTAAGCGTGCGGACCCTGTGGGTTTGAGAACTATGTAGACATGACCGAGACTCACCTCCGGTCAATAACCAATAGAGGAACCTGGATGCTCATATTGGTTCCTACATATTCTACGAAGATCTTTATCGGTCAAACCGCATAACAACATACGTTGTTCCCTTTGTCATCGGTTACTAGCCCGAGATTCGATCGTCGGTATCTCAATACCTACTTCAATTTCATTATTGGCATGTCTCTTTACTTGTTCCGTAATGCTACATCCCGTAACTAACACATTAGCTACATTGCTTGCTTGGCTTATTGTGATGTACATTACCGAGAGGGCCCAGAGATACCTCTCCGACAATTGGAGTGACAAATCCTAATGTTGATCTATGCCAACTCAACAAACACCATCGGAGACACCTGTAGAGCACCTTTATAATCACCCAGTTACATTGTGACGTTTGGTAGCACACAAAGTGTTCCTCCAGTATTCGGGAGTTGCATGATCTCATAGTCATAGGAACATGTATAGTTATCGAGAAAGCAATAGCAACAAAGTAAACGATCATCGTGGTAAGCTAACGGATGGGTCAAGTCAATCACATCATTCTCTAATGATGTGATCTCGTTAATCAAATGACAACTCATGTCTATGGTTAGGAAACATAACCATCATTGATTCAACGAGCTAGTCAAGTAGAGGCAAACTAGTGACACTCTGTTTGTCTATGTATTCACACATGTACTAAGTTTCCGGTTAATACAATTCTAGCATGAATCAGAAACATTTATCATGATATAAGGGAATATAAATAACAACTTTATTATTGCCTCTAGGGCATATTTCCTTCACTCGCAACTAGGGTTACAGATTTGTAGTTGTCCCAGTTGCAAGTGCACCCTCTACTCGTAACTCATTCCATAGTTTTGTTGTTGACCCTGTTCCTTCGACTCACAACTAGGACTTTTGTTTTGCCAGTTGCAAGTGCACCTCAACTCGTGATTGGCATCGTAGTTTTGTGTATTTGTCCCAGATGCAAGTCAATCCTCGACCCGCAACTAGGCCGTTGTTTGTTTTCATACTAGTTGAAACTTGCAAGTCCACCTCGACTCGCAACTTGGGCCATGGTTTTTTTATCCCAGTTGCAAGTCCAATCTCTGACTCGCAACCGGGCCGTTTGTTTTCATCCCGGTTGCAAGTCCACCCTCAACTCACATTGTACATCGTAGTTTTGTGTAGTTGTCCCAGTTGCAAATCCACTATTGACTTGCAACTAGGCATGTTGTTTGTTTCATCCCAGTTACAAGTTCACCCTTGACTCACAACTCACTTCGTAGTTCTGTAATCATCTCAGTTGCAAGTCCACCCTCGACTCGCAACTTGGCCTATAGTTTTGTTGTTGTCCATGTTGCAAGTCCACCCTCTGACTCGCAACTGGGTCGTTTGTCTTGCCATTTGCGTGTGCACCCTCAAATTGCAGCTGACATCATAGTTTTGTGTAGTTGTCCTAGCTGCTAGTCCATCCTCGACTCGCAACTAAGACATAGTTTGTTTTCATCCCGGTTGCAAGTAGATCTTCGACTCGTAACTTGGGTCATGTTATTGTCCTAGTTCCAAGTCCAGCCTCTGACTGACAACTGGTCCATTTGTTTCAATCACAGTTGCATGTTCACCCTCAACTCCCAACGGGCATCGTAGATTCGTGTACTTGTTTCAGTTGTAAGTCCAACCTCGACTCGCAACTAGGCCCATAGTTTTTTTCCTCGTAATTGCAAGTCCACTCTCGACTTGCAATAGGGACTATAGTTTGTTTCTTAAAATTCTTTTTTCTTCATTTCATTTCCTTTTATTCTTTATAATTCCTAAATCTTTTCAAATTATGAATATTTCGAAAATTTGTGAACATATTTTGTTGAATCAGCGAACATTTTTTGACCTGCAAACAAATTTTGAATATCGTGAATATTTTTCTACTCCATGAACATTTATTGAATGCACAATCAATTGTTCAGTATGAGTTTTAAAATAATTTAGTGGATATTATAAAAATGTTCACTATATATTCAAAAAAGTTCATCGTATCTTAAAAGACGTTAAGTGTGTACTAAAAAATGTTCAGTGCATATTAAAGAAATTGTCATTGTGTATAATTAAAAAAGTTCATCATATATAAAAAAGCTCACTGCATATTAAAAATGTTCAATTTATACTACAAAAAGTTAGTGTATATTCAGAAAATGGTCATCATATGTTAAAGGATTGTTCACTGTATATTAAAATATTTTTTGTATTCATTAAAAGAATTCTAATTTGAAAACATGAATAATTTTTTTTTGTGAAAAAACGCAAAAAATGTTAAGGAATAAAAATCATTTAAAGCCTATTAGAAGCTAGCGATCAGAGAGGTACTTGTAAAATTTTGCTACCGGACGCATAAGCTACATCGAACACTGCATTTCGTACATCCAACATTGCATAAGTATGTGGAGAGTGTTGTTGATGACTGCCCTGTCAGGAAGAAAGCCCACCTCGTAACTAGGTATGTGGGGAGTGCAGCACAGGGGCTAGGATTCTACCATGTTGATGTCCCAGATGTCAATGATCAGCACCTGGGTAGTCTGAAAAATGTTGGGATAGTGCTTGTAGAATCTGGAGAGGTCAACAAAAAGGAACTAGCAGAGGAATTTGCTGACATCTATAAAACCAATTGGCCATGGCCTATCAATGCTCTGGATGATTGGACTTTCTTGGTGAAATTTCCTCCAAAAATAGATGTAGCTCATGTGGCGAGCTATCCCTGTTTCGGTTTGAAGAAGGACAATGTGATTGTCAATGTAGAGGTCTGGAAAGGTAATGTAGAAGCAGAGGATGACTTGCAGGAGATCTGGATCAAAATCAGGAAAATGAACCCTAAATGGTGTGAATGGTCAATGCTTGATCAAATCACTTCCACCCTGGGGGTGTTGCTGGACGTAGATTTGCAGCACAACTTCAAATCCTTCTATGAGACAGTCAGGGTCAAGATCTCATGCAAGGACCATACTAAAATTCCAACAGAGAGGCTTTTTGGCATCAAAGGTAAAATCTACAGACTGTTGTTTGAAGTTGAGTCAACTGACAGTGATGAAGCCATAGCTGCAACCAACCCTTCAATGGACACCAATACTTCCTTGGAAACAATGTCCAAAGATAGTGCCTCAAATGATGGGAGATCCCAGCATGGATCCAGGACTGGCTCTGATTCGGGCTCACTTACTGGTACTGGTAACTCTTCCCACAGATCTCAAGTTACAGGGCAACAACACTCCCATGAGGCCTCCACCCCAACCTCCATGCTCAGAAACCAACTGCCTGAATCTCAGTACCTACCCAGGATACAAGCTCTTGAACAATTGCTCAATTCAGAGCAAGGTGACTCTGTGGGATTCAACATCTTGAGGGAAATGGAACTGGTGGGGGAAGATGAGATTGAGACTGATGATGAGAATGAAGTTTTGGATACCACCACTGAAAATAATCAACACCCGCTTGAAGAGCAATATGAGATTGATTTTCCTGCCATGAACACTGCTGCTGACACCAAGAAGTGGGGCCCTGTCCAAGCTGCCAGGACAAGTTCAAGGATTGCTGGGGATAAGAGGACCATCATGGAAAAAGCCCAGCAGCTCAAAGAAGTCCAGAACTTGGAAGTCCAGAAACCACATGGTAAGAATCAAAACTCTTTTAACATGTTTTATGATCCCGCTTTTCTTTCAGTTGCCACTAGCATTGGTGTAGAGGTTGATCTTAGACAAGAAACTAGTGTTTCTTCTTCACACACTGTGGTGGAACTGAACAAAAGTTAGACCTTGACTGAAGGTCATGTGTCTGAACTTGCAATACAGGCTGCTGAGCAGCCTATCGCTATTAACCCACCATCAAGTCCTAATGAGGGTCTTTGGTCACTAGTTAGGAAGAATAGGTGGGGCAAGCACCCCAGGACAGAAGTGATTAAATGAATGCCCTATTCTGGAATGTAAGAGGTATTTCAGCTGCAGGCAGAAAACCTCTCATCATAGACACTTTAGCCAAAACCCATGCCAATATCATAGGTTTTCAGGAAACCAAAAAGGAGGAGTTCTCCCCTTCTTATCTTAAATCTTTAATTGGACACAGAGATTTCGCCTGGCATCACCTCCCTACCACAGGCACTGCTGGAGGCATCCTGGTGGGAGTGGATGAAGATGTCTTTGAGGTGATCTCCTGGTCACATTTAAATTTTTCTGTCAGCTGTGAGCTAAGACACAAAGGCCTGGGTCATATATTTAGGGTGGTTGTAGTATATGGCTCCTCTTATGAAGAGGGCAAGGCAGCTTTTATTTCTGAGTTGCACTCCTTGTTTGTAGACAATCACTTGCCCACCCTAATTGGAGGGGATTTTAATCTAGTTAGGAATGCCAAAGAGAAAAGTAATGGAGTAATCAATCATAGATGGAGCAATAATTTCAATGCCTGGATTGAGATCTGGGGACTGCTGGAGATCAAGCTCTCTAGCAAAAAATTCACTGGGCAAATAACCAAGTGGACCTCATCATGTCTACTATTGATAGACTCTTCTGCAATACTGACATGGATGCTCTTTTTCCTCGAGCTACTTGTAGATCCTTACCTAGATGTGGTAGTGACCACACCCCCCTCCTCTGGGACTCTGGGATTGATGTCCAACCTAGGAAAAGTAGTTATAAGATGGAAAAATGGTGGCTGCTTAGAGCTGATTTTTCTGATCTTATTCACAAAATCTGGTCTGAACCAAACAATGCCATCTCTAGCATAGACAACTGGCAGATCAAGATTAGAAGCCTCAGGAGAGTCACTAAAGGCTGGAACTCCAATGAAGAGGCTAACCTTAGGAGATATAAGAAAATCTTAGTGGAGGAATTTGACACTTTGGATGTTAAATCTGAAACCTCTGATCTTTCTGAAGAAGAGTTCAACAGAATGAAATTCATTCATACTAAACTCCAGAAAATTTGGCTTCAGGAAGAAACTAAAGCTAAACAGAGATCTAGGGATAGAGATATTAAAGAAGGGGACAGGAACACTGCATACTTCCATGCAGTGGCTAATCAAAGAAGGAGGAGAACCCTCATCCACTCTTTAGATGGCCCTGATGGGCCTGTCAATGACATTAAAGATATGCTTGAAGTGGCAGGAGACTTCTATAAAGATCTGTTTAAAAAAGAGCACAACAGTGGCTTCACACTGAGCTCTGATTTTTTCTCTGCAGAGGAGTTAGTCACACCTGCAGAGAATGAGACCCTAGAATCACCTTTTACCGAAGAAGAGATAAAAAAGCAGTCTTTGACTCTTACCCTGATGGTGCCCCTGGACCAGATGGGATTCCTTTCTTCTTCTATCAACACTTTTGGGAGTTCATTAAGGTGGACCTAATATGCATGTTTAATGATTTCCATAAGGGAGAGTTGGACATACATAGACTTAACTTTGCCATGCTTACTCTCATCCCTATGAACCTGATGCTACTTCCATGAAAAAGTTTAGACCCATCAACCTGCTTAACTGTAGTTTTAAATTTTTTACTAAGGTCCTCACCAACAGGTTGACTAGGATCCTCCAGAGGCTGATTGCCAGTAACCACTCAATCCACTCAATCCACTCTGGGAAAAACAAGGTTTGGTTTTGAAGCTGGATTATGAAAAATCCTTTGATAAAGTAGACCTTGGTTTCCTCCTGGACCTCCTCAAAAAAAGAGGCTTTGGTGATACTTGGATTAATTGGATTCAGCAGATCACTCATAATGGCTCGGTTGGGGTCAAAATTAACAATACTGAAAGTAATTTCTTTTTAGCTGGTAAAGGGCTCAGACAAGGGGATCCTATTTCCCCATTACTCTTCAATTTAGTAGTAGATGTGCTGACCAAGATGTTGTCCAAAGCAGCTAGTTGTAACTTGATTGCTGGACTGTGTACTGAAGTCTGCAATGGAGGGATTATTTGTCTGCAATATGCTGACGATACCCTTCTCTTTTTAGATAATGACCTTACCCATGCCTCCAACCTCAAAACTATCCTCACTTGTTTTGAGCAGGTTTCTGGCATGAGGATCAACTACTCTAACAGTGAGTTGATCCCAATTAGCATGGAAGACTCTGATCTCATGCATTTTCTTACTATCCTGGATTGTAAAGAGGGGTGCTTTCCTATTAAATACCTTGGCATCCATCTGCACCATGACAAACTTAGGAAGGAGGATATCCAACCTCTTATAGATAAAATTATGAAAAGAATTGCTGGTTGGAGAGGTAAGCTCCTCTCTTATAAAGGTAGGCTCGTTCTGATCCAGGCTTGCCTGGCCAGTATTCCAATCTATCTTTTATCCTTCTTCAAGTTCCCAAAATGGGCCATTGAGATGATCAACTCTCAAATGGCCAACTGTTTGTGGAATGATTTTGAAGGCCATAGGAAATTGCATCTAGCCAATTGGAAGATGGTGTGTATGAAGAAAGACTTCGGAGGCTTGGGAATCCCAAACCTCCAAGATGTCAACTTGTGCTTACTAGGTTCCTGAGTGAAGAGATACTATGAGAGTGAAGGAAAACCATGGAAAATGATCATTGATCACAAGTACATGTCTGGTAAGATTAACATATTTGCTCCTAACCTATCCCCCAGTGCCTCCAGATTCTGGAAGGGGCTGAAAACCATCACCCAAGCACTGAAACTTGGTTATAGGTAGAAGGTTGGGTCTGGTGAAAAAGTTAGATTTTGCGAAGACACCTGGTTTGGTACCTCCCTCTTAGCAGTGCAATTCTGGCCTATCTACTCTATATGCAATGAACAAACCAAAAGTGTTAGGGAAGTATGGGATGGTACACAACTTAAGCTCACTTTTAGAAGGAATTTTGATGACAGGCTCATGGAGCAGTGGTATCAGGTAGTGGAGATAACTAGTAGTCTGACCCTTACCAATGAAACTGATGCCCTTATCTGGCAGCTAGAGAACAGGGGAGTTTACTCCACTAGCTCACTCTACCATGTGATTAATTTTAGGGGGGTGCAACCAGTTTTCATCCACTCGGTGTGGAAGCTTAAAATTCCACCAAAAATTCATGTCTTCCTGTGGCTCCTTGCCAACAACAAACTAATGACCAGGGATAACCTCAGGAAAAGACAGATTATCAAGCCACTTGAGTGTGTGTTCTGCTCTGAGGCTAAAACATGCTCGCATTTGTTTTTTGACTGTGTGGTCTCTAGACAGATCTGGCCTCTGGTCTCAAACCATTTCGGGGTGGATACTGGAACTGATTTTGAATCAGTGGCCAGACTCTGGATTGCTAACAAAAAACACTCTGCCCTCAACACGGCTAACGCTGCTGTACTTTGGTGTATTTGGAAATATAGGAACTCTATGATTTTCAATAACACCTTATGGACGTCCATTAAGCAGGTGATGAGGCTGATTCTAAAAACTATCAAGAGTTGGGTGATCCTGTCCTCGGATGGGGCGGCAGAAAGGCTAGAGGCCTTCACAACACACCTCGCGACCAATCTGAGGCAGCCATTGATGATCAGTGGCTGGTCATGAAGCATGCTGGAGCCCCGTTGGTGACTCCATGGGACAAGCTGAAGATCTCGGACGACGCAGAGGGCTTCTCGTCCCCCTCCAAGAAGCGTTCAGAAGCTACATCGATGCCGAGTCCAACCTCGACCCTGGTGGCTGCCTGGTCCCCTCAAGCGGTGGCTGCACCGCCGCTGAAAGCGCGCAAGGCATCCCAGGAGCTGATCTGCATTTGATACTGCGTAGTGCCTGTGATCCGGTTGCATTAACTCTGTACTGGCTTAAGCCATTGCTTTCTTTCTGAACTGCTCCTCTTAGTGAGCTGCTGTAATAACTGAATTTGGTTTCATTAATATAATGGAACCGGGGAGGGCTCCCTGTTCTTCTAAGAAAAACACTGCATAAGCTACAACCACGGCTAGCTGCACCATCCCACGTGCATTGTGCACATCTAGCGATCACGTATAGGCGGGACGTGCGGGTCTGAGCTGTTTTTTTTCTGGACTTTGACAAATTAAATCAAACAAACAAGACAAACAATACAAAAATAAGGTAATGCTGACATCGATCTCACATCTAGATGTAACGTTGACGAATCCTCTTTTATCTATCGAAGGGCCATTGACCGATCTTTATTAGATGGGAAGAAGAAAAGAAGTATAGGGCTTTTTTTATCTAAATGAAAGAATGCTAGTTTTTTGAACACAATATAGACGGGAGCGCTCATATACACGCTAGTTATAATGAGGGACTGTGTCCTCTCTAGTGCCTCGAGCAAACAATCATCCGCTCAGAAAGGCTCTACCGAGCAAAAAAGTTGCCACACATGCTTTTAGTAATTGTCATGCTACCCCATAGAGGAATGATATGTTACACATGGGGTCATTCGCTTGGGAGGGTGGCTGGGAATGAACGTTGCGTCGTTCGTTTGACAGGGCAGATGGGAGCGAACAGTGCGCCCACGGGAATTGCCACGTTGTCACCGTGTTGAGATTCATGCGTGGGTTGTTTGGACGCCCGAGGGAGCTTTCACTCAGAAAGCTGATCTCAGATAATGTTCTCTCTCATATCATTTTCATCAAAAAAAAATTACGTTGCATTTTTGTTCTGAGACAATGTTTTCAACCAGGACGCGACATGCATATATACACCGTGATTTGCTTCACTTTTCCAAGTCGGCACTGTCATACCTCCCAATCTTAAAAAATCATATAAAGATAGTAAATATATTAAAGATGCACTACTGTCATGGACTCGCCAATAGGAAGGTTATTAAAAGGCCGAGTGAGTCATACCCTAATGCCCTAAGGAGTATGAGATTCATCAAAATCCATAAGTTCACTGCAAGTTGTCATATCAATGTCTGGTCCATGGCACCCCAAAATCCATAAGTTTGCCGACAAGGATATATCTCACAAGTACTTCAGGAGAAGTTCCAAATATCCAGTGTCATTGTACAGTGGAATTATGTTGATTAGAAGGTTAACTGATAAACGCACAGAAAACTTCGTTCAAATAGAAGCTCATGGTACATATTTCTACAGTAGTGGGCTTGAGAAGGTTATTTTGCATTGTAAATTCAATCATCTAGTCCATTGAATATATATACTACAAAATATAGTTATTTAGTTTTCAAATCGGTTAAATTTGTCCATCCTTGGACTTGAAGTAGTTTTATTAATGTCCTGCCATAGTTTCACACAAGTGGCAACTCATTCAAGAATCTTATTTAGAGAAATTAACAAATACGCAAATAATAATTGAAAAGAATTATAATTGCAAGTTGAGAACCATGTCAATTATCCCTTTGGCATTTTTATCATGGATTCAAAGTTGCAACATTCACAGCAAATTTGATCATTCGCATGCAACAACAAATTTTTTTCTTGTATGTTTACAAGTTGGCCAAAAATATTAACTTTTTCGTTGGAGTGAATAGCATAAAACTACCAAATTTCGTGTTAGGATTCCCAAAAACTACCACAAATTTGCTTGTGACTGATAACTATCAGAATCGGCGTCGGCTATTTCAAAAAACCCAAATCGCCGAGGATTTAACATTTGGTCACGATTATGACACTCGAGGCCCGCGTGTAAGAGAACTGACTGTTTTACCGTTTGTTTGACCATTAACTGACATATGGGGCCCGCATGTCAGTGTCTCTTCCTCACAACAAAAGCAAGCAGGTCCCCACAAACATTTAAGAAACGCAATCAAGTCCCTGTAAACTTTTAAAGAAAGCAATCGGGTCCCTCTAAACTTTTTAAAGAAGCAATCGAGTTCATCTGGCCGGTGGTGCCTTGGTCGTGTGCCCGCAGCCAAGCTCGCCGGCCAGCAGCCGCCGTGAGAAGCTCACCGGCCAGCAGCCATGGCGCCACCGCGGAGCTCCCTTCCGTCTCTTGTCGACGTCCAGTGCGCGCGGGTGTCGATGGGCGACTCCCCCACCCTACGGGCCGCCGCCATGGAGGACCCCATCCAGGGAGGCCGCCAGAGTTAGCCGCTCGTGCCACTTGCAGCCGCGAGCCACCTCCTCCTGGACCCTGCACAAGCGGTGGCTCCTAGGGTTGGCCGGCAAAGCGGGGAAGCGCCTCTGGCCGATGGCGCCATGGATCCAGGCCGTTGAGGGCGGCGCCTCGGGCGCCATGTCTGCAGGCCGAGGCGGGGGGCGCGTCGGGCTATAGGCCATGGGGAGGAGAAGAGGATCCGGGGAGAGGAGGCAGTATTGGAGGAGGAGGAGTGGCCGGCCGACGCCGGCGAAATAGAAGGAGGGGCGGCCGGGGAGGTGGAAGGAGGGGCGGCCGGCGCTGCTGGAAGGAGAGGAGACCGGGATTTCGTCGCCGACGCCGCCGTCCGCGAGAACGTCGTCTTGCGCGTGGGCCAGTAGTGTGCCCGGCGGCCATGGTCGGGCCACTGTCTCCGGTGTAATTGGGCGTCTGAGAGAAGGAGAAGAAGGGAGGAAGAGAGGGGGTGAAGAAAATGAGAGAGACACTGACATGTGGGTCCCAGATGTCAGTTAACGGTCAAACAAATAGTTAAACAGACGGTTCATTTAGCTGCCGGCCCCATTTGTCATAAACCGGATTAATTTCTTTGCAACGGGCGTTTTGGTTTTTTTTTGAAATAGCCGACACTGATTCTGGTAGTTATCAGTCACAAACAAATTTGTGATAGTTTTTGGAACTCTAACGCGAAAAGTGGTAGTTTTATGCTATTCACTCTTTTTTGTTGGCTTGTCGATTTACATAAAAAAATCATTTCAGTTTGTCACACCCGAGTATTTGCACCTTAATTTAGATCGTCATGTGACCACATCTGTGTATTCCCGTCAACTTTGCCTATATGGTGTGTGTGGGTCCCGCTTATCAGCATACGAGAGAAATGAATATTGCTTTATCTCAGAGAGACGTGTGGTTTTTTCTTGTCAGCATCTTGGAGGAGATATGTGAACAAAAGGGATTCGAACCCATGACCTCATGGTGCCATAGATGTACAACCTAGCAAAATTCCACATCTTATATAGAGATACACGTCGTTAATGTCGACATTGTCACACCCGTTACCTTCTGCCGCCGTGCACCACCCGCCGGTGCGCCTCCTTCTTTTCCTAACTCCTGGCTCCTCCCATGAAGGAAGAAGAAGGACTTCGACGCTGACAACTAAAAATGCAGGATGATGATGGCCAGAGCCGCCTTGCCAAAGCCCTCGCAGACAAAGCTAATGGTGGTTCCTAAGATTGAATTGTGACTTTGCAAGTTTTCTTGAAACATTCTTTCAACAGTTTTAATTAGGTGGATACAACACAAATTTCCTTGAAATATTCTTCAAAGGGATATTTACTAATTTTCTATAGAATTCAAATTCTACAAATAAAACAACCGAAGTAAACGTATCAAAATCCTCCGGTTAAAGACGCTCTAAATGTTATTTTTCTTGCTCTTGAATTGTGCATCTAGCTAGCCTTTCTCTGATTTCTTAGATTGGAGCAATGGTGGGCTGGGGCTGAAGCCACACACACGTCCTGTCGATGCTCCACCCGGGACACTGCCGCATCAGGAGCTGGGCCTCGCCATCAAGGAGGCTGTACCTGAACACACTGCGCCCAAAGGTGAAGAAGACGCATCCGCCGCCCATGTTCAGCTTCGCAGCATCCGCGGCGAAGCTCGCTGGGCACCCGAGGAAGAAGACACGGTCGTCCAAGCTGAGATTGTCCCTCTCCACCCATCCCATCTCGCCGCCTCCACCCACCCCTTTCAATGCGCGCACCTTCACCAAGAACGCATGCGACCTGTGGTTGTCACCAGCGGAATGATAAAATTTGTGATCGACTAGAACGGACGCGCACATTAGTTCACCACAGGACTCCAGGACGTAGCTGTAATCCAGCGTGTATTTTGTCTCATCAAATGTATGATTCCATGCCTCGACGAACATGTCGTCGTTCGCTTCAAAGTCCGGCATCAGGACGCACCAGTAGCCCGCGCGTCCATGCATCACCAGGACCTTGTCGCCGTGATATCCCAGATGATAGCCTCCCAACCTGTACTCTGTGTACCATGAACTTCCATTCCGCATCACCCGGACGCCAGATGGCCACTGTTAAATATTGATCGAGCCCGTTCTCCAATGTATAATCATAAGTAAAGGAATACAGAAAGATAGTGTTGTGTTTGTGTCGAATATTTTGTACTAGTTGGGTTACGCTTGGACTTGGTGTTGTAGTGTGGGTAGGATACTTGTAGTGTCGGAGTCGGACACGTTGTACCCTTGGCCTCTTATATATGAGGAGGCACCCCACGTTGTAACTCATGACGACTAGATAGCGACAGGCTCGCAAGGGGGTGCCGGCGCCCGGGTGGCCGGTGTTGCGGTATCTCGGGGAGGAGCGCCCGTAGTCATTGCCCCGGAGAGTAGGCGAGTTCGCCGAACCTCGTTAACAAATCTCGGTGTCGTCATTGTTTATGATTGCTTGTTCCTCGGTGGATCAACCGCGTACCTCGGATTTATTCTAACAAGTGGTATCATGAGCAAGGTTATGATGAGGTCGCTGTACGTTGATATAGAGGATGAAGAAGTAATCGATGCCTAGGCGGTGGTGAGTTGCAGCAGCAGGCCGTGATCGGCGACTCGGCGAGATGTGGCGGCGTGTCGCACACGGACAGACAGGCAGCAGGTCAGGACGCTGGCCGCGAAGCGCAAGGCGCGTGGCGTGTGCTGCGTCCCAGGAGGAGAAGCCGTACGAGTACGAGTGCAGGCAGGCAAGTCACAGGCCAAGCGGCCGCTGGTGAGCGTGTACGCGTGCGTACGGAGGCGTGCAAGACCAGGGCCGTATACAGCTAGGTACCGATCGAGATTTGTTTGGAAACAAAACTGGACCGAGTCCGGAAGGAAGTCCTCGTGTTCTACATGGACGCTAGTGCGCTATTATAAATAGCGAGGGCTGGGTCACCGTACGACGAGGCAACAGATCAGATCCAATCGGCAGAAGAAAAAGGCCATCGCTGGTTGTGACATCCATCAGAATTAGCAAGGGCAAGGCAAAGCATGCGCTAGCATCAGGAAGTTGAGTCAAGACAGGAGCTGCTACACGTGAGGACCAAAAGGATTTTTTGGTTGGAATTGCTAGTAGTACGTGGAAGACCGGAGGTTCTGTTCGTGTACTTGGGGCATCGCGTGCAAAGCTCGGATAATTTTTCATAGGGTCAACCGTACAAAGAATCATGGCATCAACGGGTACCAGGTTTGAGGTGGAGAAGTTCAACGGAACTGAAAGCTTTGGGCTATGGCAGACAAGGGTGAAAGATTTGTTGGCACAACAGGGATGCTTGAAGGCGTTGTTGCAGGAAGCCAAGCCAGCTAAGATGAAGGCGGATGACTGAGAGGAGTTACAGTTGAAAGCAGCCGGGACTATACGGTTGTGTCTGTCGGACCAGATTATTTATCATGTGATGGATGAGAATTCGCCGAAGAAGATCTGGGAGAAGCTGGAAAGTCAGTTTATGTCCAAGACTGCGACGACCAAGGTGTATCTGAAGCAAAAGTTGTATGGGATGAGGATGCAGGAGGGGTCAGATCTTGTGGAGTATATGAACGCCTTTAATCAAGTCGTGACGGATCTAGCACGCTTGGGTGCGACGGTTGACGATGAGGATAGGGCAATTCTGCTTCTTTGTTCGTTGCCATCATCCTATGACCATTTGATCACTACTTTGACGCATGATAAGGAGACCGTCAAAAATGAGGATATTACTGCGGCATTGCTATCTTATGATATGAGAAAGAAGAACGCGGTGGAAGTCTCTCATGGTGAAGGTTTACTAGTCAAGGGTGAGCAGTGGCGGAAGGGATATGAGGCTGGGAAGAACAAGAAAAAGAAAAAGAATATACAGTGTCACAAGTGTAAGCAATGGGGACATATGAGAAAGGACTGTCCAGAACTCAATGGTGGGGCATGTGCTAATAAGGCAACTCATGATGACGACTAGATAGCGACAGGCTCGCAAGGGGGTGCCGGCGGCTTGTGCCGCCGGCCAGGTGGCCGGTGTTGTGGTATCTCGGGGAGGAGCGCCCGTAGTCATTGCCCCGGGGAGTAGGCGAGTTCGCCGAACCTCGTTAACAAATCTCGGTGTCGTCATTGTCTATGATTGCTTGTTCCTTGGTGGATCAACCGCGTATCTCGGATTTATTCTAACAGATAGTGCCATCGTTATAGACTATGCCGCGTGGGTTCTCCATTGTCTGCTTCGTCTCATCGGCCTCCGGAAAGCCATGCAACCGTGTGATGGCTCCAGTGAGAAGATCTATGAGTCCAGGCTCGGGGATCCATGTGAAGACGCATGCAGCCGTGCCATCGGTCCTAGCTACCCAGTTTCTCTCCCCGGCCGTCGATGATGCGCCCGGTGGCTCCGCGAGGACGATGTTGTTGCGGCTGCGATGGCGGTAGCTGGATGGCGCGAAGTTGATGACGGAGTGCAGGACTGTCTTGTCGTGCGGCGCAAGGATCCATGGCAGGAACATGGCGCGCGTTGCATTGGACAACAGGGCGTCACGCCACGGCCTGCAGACGGCGGGGAACCGGACGAAGTCGGCCGCATCAGACAGGCGGCTAGAGACGTCGCCGAGCAGTTCCGGTGGGAGCTCAGCCCAGGGGCAGGCGAGTGGCGCGAGCCTGTCCGTCATGCTGCTTGAGGCGGCTGCAGCTGGACTGCGACGCCGGCGTGGTATCAATAGATTCTGTGAAAACCCGTGGTTCGAACGGGATGTAGGGATCGAGCTTAGCAATCTCTCGATCGTGACTCAGTTCCTTATAGGCCTCGTATTCTTTTCTCTTTTTTTCCACCACATTTTGACGAAATACGAAACTCATATACTTCCGTGTATATATGAACACGAACGAACGGCTTGGCATCCCAATCCTACTCCGACACGAGGGCACGCACCAATCCTAACCGGACAAGTACTACTCTCCTAATCACCGGCTACCATGATCACAATTACGAGTACTTCATGAACTCTCAACTAGTAAGAAACCTACACGTACCTGGACACACGTACTAACGCACGGTTAAGTAGCACTCATACGTGGAAATATACCAAGATTGCCCTCATGACTTTTGGCGAATTTTGATTGTTTTCAGAAATCACCCCTTAATATAAACTTGTCATCTTCTTGCACTCCTCATGATCTTGGCTCGTTGTAGATTTACGACCAGACGATTCCACTCAAGCATATGATTCAGACTACCCGCACGGGCTGCCATATCTAGCGTGTGCTACGTGCAACACTACACAAATCATTAGTCTTACGTAGGAACTCATCTAAACTGGTCACTGTCCCACTACATGTTGATCTTGACCTACTTTGAAAGAGCACAGATGGCCGCCAATGCCACGAGACGTCGATACCTTGCTCCAATGATGCACCATAACGGAAAACTCTTCAACTGTGATGCGCTTCAACATCAATGACCTCTCACAGAGATGATCACTTGGACAGGATGATGATTCACAAACACGACGATGACTAATGAAAGAATTCCTTATTTAACATTATCTTAAATTTTGTTTCCTTATTTGACACCGAATTTTTTTTCTTCCCTATCTAGCAACGAGTCTAAATTTTATGCCTTTTATGACACTTTTGTCCATTTTGAGCCTAAATAACATCGAAAAAGACTCTTTTACCCTTCATGTGGTATGTGTGTGCACATGGCAGTAACACACACGTAGCATCATTGCGAGGACAGTAGCACACACGTAGCAGCACATACGCACGTAGCAACAAGCTAGTTATTTATTTCCTGCTTACTCACAGCCCCGCGGTCTCCTTAGGGCATGTACAATGCATAGTGTCAAGGTGATGCCTCGCATGCCATGTAGGATCGGATATGACGTAAAGTAGGTTCGGATAGGGAAGCGGGATCCTCTCTAGGAGGCGGGTGCTTGAAAAGAAGAAATGTGGTCCAGTGATAAAAGCTGAAAAGGTTGAGTGAAAAGTAGAGATGCATGTGTATTAGAGTCTTTATTTTCTATTTCTTAATGAGGCCTACTAGTGATAGCTTGCATTGGAGAGAAAAAATTTATGTAAATGCCTCAAATTACTTTTTATCATGAGGCATATGTATCCATATGCCACCATTGTACATGCCCTTAACTATCTCCCTGCATGCATGGGATTCCTCTCCATCTCACGCGAGAATGATATTTTCTCCTGTGGAACTCCCAACTGCATGCGGATCTGCCCGATGATTGCATGCGTGAAAATTGGAGAAGAGATGAAATCACCACGCTGCATTGGTGGGGCCTTTTGTTAGGCAATCCATTCGTGGGCCGTTTTTATCTTTACCATAGACCGACCAGGGCAAAAATTAAGGAGTCAGATAGGTAGAACAAATACACCTAATACCTTTTGGAAATGCATAAACACGCATGCACGCAATAGCACGCGCGCCCACACACACATGTACCTACACACCCACTAGCAAACACACACGTACACATGCAGTAGCAGACACACACGCACACACACAGACACTCAGCAGTGGCACACACGTACAGGTACACGCGCACCCACGTAACAGCACACGCGTGCACATAAACATATCACTTGAGGGCACAAGAGTCTTTTCAGGTGTCATTTTGGCTCAAAATGGACAAAAGTGTTATAAAAGGCATAAAAGTTAGACTCGTTGTTAGATAGGGAAGAAATTATTTATGGATGTCAAATAGGGCATAAAATTTAGATACGATGTTAAATAAGGAATTCTCTCATGACTAATCATGCAGACCCACACGACTCCTTGACTCATCTATCTCTTGCGGACAACAGTCTAGACGAGATTTTGTGTCATCATACCTCAGCACCACCGCTCCCATCAACGATCTACTCCACCACCTTGTCGATGATAGCATGCCATCTTCCAGTTGTTGCGCCGAATAACGATCGTCCGGTCCTCCTCTCTTATGTCGCTTTTTCAAACAATTATTGCCTGCCCGAGGCGCTAGTTTGGTCGCCATCCCAGGGCAGATGTGGCTTCAAATTTTTAAACCTACATCAGATACCAATTGTTGAGATTCGCCCATGGATCAATTACATCTAACGTGCCCTTGGCTACAATTTTTTTTCGTGCGTCTTCGTTGATTTAGGTGTAATTGGTCCGTGGTCAAATACCAACATCCAGAGTTCTGGACTCCAGCAGAGTACTTGGTGCAAACTTTCTCTATCTTCTTTCCTAATGGTACTAAAAAAGACTCTTCCTTCATCACAAAAAAAGGGTACACAACTCTTCCGTTGTTGTTATATAAGTCCTATATAATAACAATAATCAAAATTATATGGATGAGGGGAGTTGCCAATGAACGTACATAAGGGATGTGGAGTATCTAGTCCCGAGCTCATATGCTCCCTATGAATAGTAAAGTTGAAAAAAATAGTAAAAACATCTAAAATAATCTAATTTTTTTGGGTGAAAACTTTAACAAATGTTCTTAGTGCTCAAAAATTTTCTTCCCGAAATAATATTTGTGCAAGTCATGGTAAAAAAAGAAAATCGACAGTCAAAATTTTTTATTTTCGAAAACATTTGTGCAAGTCATGGTAAAAAAAGAAAATCGACACTCAAAATTTTTTATTTTCGAAAACATTTTGGGGTGCTGTTTTTTGACATGACTTCCATGAATGTTATTTCGGGTTGAGAATTTGCAAGCACTTAAAACATTTGTCAAAGTTGGCACCAAAACAATTTCAGAATTTTTTTTATATTGTTTTTCATATTTTTTTTCGAATGTACTGCTCATCCTGAGCTCAAATGAGCTCGGGAATAGAAGGGGACTTTCGATATGGAAGGGTCTATTAAAAGTAATTTTTTTTAAGGTGATGCGAAGTCATAAGCAAAAACATTAATGTTGACCGCGGTTGTCACTTGATCAACCTGAATGTCTCTGCGGTTTAATCACAAGCGTATAGCTGCCTAGTGTGGCCACGACCGCCGTGAGGCACGCGCTCGCTGTTGGCCCAGTCCCAACGCTGAGTAGTTGCGACGATGACTATATGACCAAAAACAAACGACAATAATGAACGAAACTCACTGACGAACTCAACGAAGTGCTTTACGCCGAGTTGCACCGTAGCACAAAGCTAGCACAAGTGCTGATCAATTGATGAACAGTACTTGTACTAGTACTTCTGGCCGGATCGATCAAACAATACACGCACGTAGCAACGAGCCGCTCAACCTGTACTTCGATCAATTGGACACTACTAGCTATGCACGGGATACTTTGCTGTTTGATGGCCACACGCACTCGTGTCGTGCGTGATGTTTCTTTATAGGAAATACTAACGCTTATATGTGTGGGTGTTTGCATCTCGCCCATATGTGTGGGCGTTTGCATGTCACCCACACACATGGATCAACGTTTCTTTATGTTTGTATGAATCTTGACATGTTTTGCTCGTTTTTTTATGCCACATAAAATTAGGCTGATGCATGGGCATTCATCTGATCGCCCACACGCCCGTTTCACCACGCGGAGGGGCTGATGTGTGGGCATTTATCAGTTCACCCACACGTCAGTTTTCACGCACGTAGAGGGGCTGATGTGTGGGCATTTATCAGTTCACCCACACAGTCGTCTCCTCTCTCACGAGTAACGCTACACATACAAATGAGTTACAAGGTTTTACAAAGAGGGTTAATTTGATTGGTCAATCGATGAGGGACGTGATCCACCCTCCTGAAAATCAGGGGGGCAATTTTGTGATTGGTTACTAGATGAAAAGAGCTTGTAAAACCCTGTAATCTTTTGTACCTAGCATTTTTGCCTCTCCCACACTCAAAGGTGTCAGTTGTCATGTGTTTTGCAGGGTACATGGCAAGTCTTTTTTTACTCAAACATGTTTTTTTGCCATGTCTTTTTGTAGTGCTACATGGCAACTGCCTAGTGTTAGTAGGTGGCAACTCCTAAAGATACCGCCATCGCTGACACGCCCGTCTCCTCTCCGACACCCAAAGATGTCAGTTGTCGTGTGTTTTTGCACGATACATGGTAACTGCCCTAGTGTGCTTGTAAGCATATGGCAACTCTCTCTTTACCCGACATGTTATTTTGCCATGTCTTTTTGTAGTGCTACATGGCAACCGCCTAGTGTTAGTAGGTGGCAACTTCTAAAATTTTCAAATCATGACAACTATAGTAGACCGGACCATACATGGCAACAGCTGCAGTTGTCCAAAAAATGGCATCTGGCACTTGACCTGAGATGGCAACTGCAGTTGAGAAACCATGACAACTGTAGTTGTCAAACATGGCAACTGTAGTTTAGCAACATGACAACTGCAGTTAAACGAACATGGAAGAGGGTCCGGACCATGGCAACTGCGGGGACACATGATGGCTGTCACGCGGGGCGTGCGGGACCGTAAGGTAGGAGGCTGGACGTATGGGCGTGTGGGCGTTATCTATTTTGCCCACACGTAGGCTTGTGAGAGGGACCGCGAGGTAAAAGATCGGGTTTGTGGGCATTACTTATTTTGCCCACACGTAGATGTGTGGACTGGTTCTCTTAGAAGCCACACAAACCGTGTGGTCAGACCCCTTAACGCCTACACGTGTGGGTGTTATCAGGACCCTTGTTTATTGCTTCGATCTGCACGGTACAGGTTTACATGGGTGCTTACATGTACTACTCCCTCCATTTCAAAATGTAGTGCTTCCTCTATCCCCGTGCTTCAACTCTGATCGTAAATTTAACTATCAAGACCGATTGCGGCGGGAGCAAAAGTTATATCAGTGATTTCGTATTCGAAAAAAGTTTTTCATTATGTAATTTTTTCTCCCGCCGCAGTCAGTCTCGTTCGTTAAATTTATGGTCAAAGTTCGACCTCAGAAAGCGCGGGCACATTATATTTTAGAATGAAGGGAATACTCAATGTGTACATGCAATGCATGTTAATCTGAAAGTATATTAAGTGTATGCGGATATTAAGTAGAATATTATTTGTGTGTTATTATGTGATTAGCATAATATTTGACATGAAATTAACTGCATGCTAAACATATTGAACGCTCGATATTGTAGCAGTCTAGGTCATTGGATTGACATGATTTAATGGCCGAAATTAATTGAATCTGCCCTTTAAATCTTTTTATATTGATGTAGATATATAGCAGGACTAATTAGATAACCCACACGGTTTACTGCTCCTAATCCTATTGAGCTACGTACATGCAAGTCCTATTAGGTGACGTCTAGGAAACCAACACGGTCTCTACGATCGTGTTTACTTCCAACACTCGCCGCATTGTTTGCCAGTCAACAGGACGCGAGGAGGAGATAAATAACGGGTGCAAAAAAAAAAACTCTAACTCATGTGAACAGTAAGAAGAGATAAAATTGAACATGGCGTTGGATCTCTGGCCATCGGGGCTAAAGCTTCGGGTAGGTGTGGTTGGGCTCGGCCCGGGGTGCATGCACAAGCGGTGTCTTCCTCTCGTGGGTGCGGTGGGATCTGTGAGGGAGGCCACAGACATGGTGTCGTGTGTGCTTGCCTGGGCCAAGGGCAGAGGGCTAGTGTTGAGGCTTGCTCGCTGGCGGCCGGCGGCAGTCACTGGTTCATGTCTCCCCGGTCCACATGGGATGGTTGGGATGCAGGTGTGGGCGCTAACCCAGAATCGATGGCTGATGCCGGACTAAGAGTGGATGGAGGCGTCTGCTCTTTCTATCATGGTGGGTGTGCTATGAAGTGGGCGGATGGTGGTGTTTCGTGCATTGGATGCCGGGGTGGCTGCCTCGGAAGGTGGGCTGCATGGTTGGCTCTCTTGTCGGCGCTAGGCACTGGTGGTGGCGTCCCCATGATCTTGTGGGCGGCAAGGGGTATCTCCGGGTGGCTCGGTCTCATCCTCTTTCTTGTTGGCTGTGGCGATGCCCAGATTCCGGATCTATGAGTTTGGGTACATTGCGGTTGTTCGGAAGACCTCGTTGTGACATCGATAAGCTATCGTGTGAAAGCTCCGTGCTTTGGTGTTGAGGACGGTGATGCTTGTGGGTGCCACTATTTTTTTGAAGACATTGTTGTAGTTCTCATCTTTGTGTTAGGGTTTCGTGTGAAAACTCATGTCCCCTTTGGACTCGGTAACGCTTCACGCCATCTCCCCCACCCCTGAGGGCGTTGTCGTGGAGCTTAGGTGTTCTAGGGTGTAGCATCGTGTTGTATCCGAACTTCCCTGTGTTCTCCTTCAGTAGTGTAGTTGTGTGTGTTTTGTAAGAGGGCTATCTCTGCGTCTTGTATTGTTTGACCGTGTATTCGTTCTGTAATTGCTTTATATACATAATGTAGAGAAAGCATGTTTTGAAAGAGATAAAACTAAACCAAAACCGCCTAGATCCATAGCAAAACCACATAGGGGCAAATCGATAATACTACACACACGGGCCTTTACGGGATTTTACAACGAATATTTCAAACTATAACACTCTCCCCCCTGATTTTCAGGGGGTTGGGCCCCTTCCCACTCCTTACATCCAATCCAAAATCTCCACGCATGACACCCCGTTGAATCCGTAAAAGACATCCCCGTGCGTGTAGCATCGCTCGGGGCAAATAGATTCAGTTTGACAGAGTTTATGCGATGATTTATCCATCAGACAACCTGATTGGATTTTTGATCTGCCGCCAATCTCGTCGTTTGCCTCGCTGCCGCCGCGTCGACCACGCCTGGCAGCCCGTAGCTGCAGACAGACTGCCCCAACGCTTGCGGCCTACCTATCCCTCCCACCGCCAGGCAAGCTGTTGTTAGCACAGCAGCGCACCCAACCACATCTGCTAGCCGGAGAGTCCATCGCCTTCTTCTAGAGAGAGGTACCCCCATCACTGGCCTGCCCTATCCTTTGATCCTTCCATGTTCTGTATCTCTGATTTAAATGAATTTATATCAAATTTGACTAGATGCAATAAATATGTATATGAAGTGATGAACTCATACACATAATCTGTTCAATTATGTTATTTTGATTAATAGAAAATAATAATTATTGTAGAATTATTGAAGAATGAAGAGGACTGAAAACATCACTTCTCTTTTTCAGCGACATGTTATTGAAGAATGAATTTGACCACCCTAATTTGAGTTAGACCAGACCACCCTGATTGCTCTCTGCATTGCAAGGTCCCAGTCCGTGATCACAGATAGCAGATGCTTCTATTGTTGGGAAACGTAGCATGCAACTTAAAAAATTTCCTACGCTCACGCAAGATCTATCTAGGAGATGCATAGCAACGAGAGGGGGAGAGTGTGTCCACGCACCCTCGTAGACTGAAAGCGGAAGCATCTGACAATGCGGTTGATATAGTCGAACTTCTTCTCGTTCCGACCGATCAAGTACCGAACGTACGGCACCTCCGAGTTCTGCACACGTTCAGCTCGATGACGTTCCTCGAACTCTTGATCCAGCAAAGTGTCGAGGGAGAGTTCCGTCAGCGCGATGGCATGCATGGTGATGGTGATGATGAAGTGATCCGCGCAGGATTTCGCCTAAGCACTACGTGAATATGACCGGAGGCGTAAACAGTGGAGGGGGCGCCGCACATGGCTAACAATGTTTGTTGTGTATTGTAGCGGTGCCCCCCCCAACATATATATAGGTTGGAGGGGAGGAGAGGCAGCCAAGGGGGCGCCCCAAGTAGGAGAAATCCTACTTGGGGTCCTCCCAATTCGGCCTACCCCATTTTCTATCCCTATTCGGAGTAGGAAGGGGAGAGGGGGGAGGGGGAATCCTATTCCCTTATTCCTTTCCTTCTCCAATTTGGCCAGCCCATATGGGGCTGGTGTGTTTCCCTTCTTGAACGATAAGGCCCATATCTTTTGCCGGGGGTGTCCGGAACCCATTCCGGTGACCCGATAAGTACTTGGTGCATCCCGAAACACTTCCGGTGTCCGAATACCATCGTACTATATATCAATCTTTACCCCTCGACCATTTAGAGACTCCTCGTCATGTCCGTGATCTCATCTGGGACTCCGAACATCATTCGGTCACCAAATCACATAACTCATATAATACAAAATCATCATCAAACGTTAAGCGTGTTGACCCTACAGGTTCGAGAACTATGTAGACATGACCGAGACACCTCTCCGGTCAATAACAAATAGTGAAACCTGGATGCTCATATTGTTTCCTACATATTCTATGAAGATCTTTATCGGTCGAACCGTTATGACAACATGCGTTATTCTCTTTGTCATCAGTTTGTTACGTGCACGAGATTTGATCGTCGGTATCTTCATACCTAGTTCAATCTCCTTACTGGCAAGTCTCTTTACTCGTTCTGTAATACATCATCCCGCAACTAACTCATTAGTCACATTGCTTGCAAGGCTTATTATAATGTGCATTACCGAGAGGGCCCACAGATACCTCTCCGATACTCCGAGTGACAAATCTTAATCTCGATCTATGGCAACCCAACAAACACCTTTGGAGATACCTATAGAGCATATTTATAATCACACAGTTACGTTGTGACGTTTGATAGCACACAAGGTATTCCTCCGGTATCCGAGAGTTGCATAATCTCATAGTCAAAGGAATATGTATATGACATGAAGAAAGAAATAACAATAAAACAGAACGATCATTATGCTAAGCTAACAGATGGGTCTTGTTCATCACATCATTCTCCTAATGATGTGACCCCGTTCATCAAATGACAACACATGTCTATGGTTAGGAAACTTAACCATCTTTGATTGACGAGCTAGTCTAGTAGAGGCTTACTAGGGACATTGTGTTTTGTCTATGTATCCACACATTTATCAAGTTTCCGGTTAATACAATTCTAGCATGAATAATAAACATTTATCATGATATTAGGAAATATAAATAACAACTTTATTATTGCCTCTAGAGCATATTTCCTTCATGTATCCCATGGCATCAGAAATGGTTCGCAACATCCACTCGTATACCACACCCAAAAATAATAATGTTGTGTTGGTGATTCAACACGACAAACATCACGAATGGCATGTTGTACTTATTGGTTCTGTATATGCTATCAAAAACAATAATGTCTCTGAAAGCCTCGTAGTCAAGTCGGCATTGACTATCAGATCAGAATAGGTCCTTCAGATGCCCAAGTACATCAACCAAGTACTTGAAGAAAAAAATATGCATCTCGCTCTCGCCGTGCTCTCATGTGACTGATAAACGTTTGAGCATCACCGACAATGATTGATTCCTTCTTACTAGCATGGCAAAAATAGTAAATGTCCCTCCTCAAGAATCCAACCTGATAATATCCATCGTATTGCATCCACAAAATATCAATAGTATGGTGTTTGCGGATCTCAAATTTTTCCTTGTCTGCAATGTCCGCTTTCTACTCATAACTAATTTGTCTTGGTGAACGCAAAAGACACAAAAGAACCCGTGGGACTAGAGGATGATTGTGTTCATCGATGAAATCATTTACAAACCACCGACCTATTTCCTCCCGACTTGCAATCACCAATTTAGCTTTACACCCTACATGAGTTATACTTCGTGGCCTCCTCTTTCTATCTTCCATCTTCCTCTTCATGTGCTTCTCTTCATGAACCCCTTGAAGACTACACACAATTGTGCTTAAAATTATATGATTGTTGGATCCATCCCGCCCAACATAGCTTCTCCTCACACTAAAACATTTTTGAAGAGCTTACTAGTTATAGAATCTATAACCTTCATCCTCACTATGAAACATCATATTGGCAATATAATGGTACTTGAACATACACGCATCACTTATATCCGTCATGTCTTCCTGCATGTGAGGCCAACCGATCATCAACATTTATCCATGTTCCAGATGAAAAACAGCTCAAGGCAAAGACAAATGCATGCAAAAGCCAGTACGAAATCTTGTGTGGAATATTAACCCGTCTGATTGTTCCCTAGTTAGGTGGTTGCAAAACTTTTTTGTTACGAGATTTACAGTTTTTAGATCTTTGGGTCAACATCAACCCATCTTCGCACATAACACATGGACTTATAAAACCAAAAATTAACATTATTATTGATTAAGTGTGCATCTTTAAATAGCATGATTTTACGTAGTCACGAGGAATTTTTGGCCATTCCAGTTTTGACAAAATAAACATCTGGGATTTAGCAAAAAGGGCACGAAAACTTAACTAAAATCATGGGTTTTGACTTTTGAGACAGAATTATTGAATTCACACATCTTACAACACATATGAGTTTACTAAATTAACCCTTTTTCTTTTGGTTTGAAGCCTCTAGCCTTTCTCTGATTTTTTGAATCGAAGCAATGGTAGGCTGAGGCCGGAGCCACACACAAGCCCCCTCGACGGCCCCTCCGGAACGCAGCCGCCTGACTAGTTTTGCATCGTTGTCGATGAAGTTGTACCTGAACACGCCGGACCCAAATCCGAAGTAGGCACACCCGCCTGCCACGCCTAGTTGTGTGGCATCAACCGGGAAGCTGGCGGTGGCGGGGGAACCGAGGAACAAGACACGGTCGGCCAAGCTTCGTCCATCTCTCGGCACCCACTGCATTTCGTCGCCCTCCTTGGCCCATTCCAGTGCGTGCACCCTCACCAGGAGTGCGCCCGGTGGCAGGTCCTCGATTGCATGACCACGGTTCTGTAACTTCTGTTGCCAATTGTGCTTGACTAGGATGGATGCCGACATAATCTCACCACTTGATTCTAAGACGTGGCTGCCATGCCGGGCGTAGTTGAATCTTTCCTTTACGCTATTCCAGGGTGCCATGATCATGTCCTCTCTGTCATCTTCTGCTGATAGGACAAACCAGAAGCTCAGGCCCGCGCAAAGTATGACCTTTCTGTCGTGATATGCTACGGCCAAACATTTTTGTGCGACACGTGGAAGGCTATCGTTTTCCGTGAACATGAACATCCATGTTGCATCACCGGGACGCCATATGGCCGCCGCGAATATGGGCGATTCACCTTTCACCTCGGGAGTATAGCTATACAGAAAGATGGTGCCATCCGTGTAGACTATGCCGCGTGGGTTCTCCATGGACAGCCTGATCTCAGCATCATCCGGGAATGGAGGCAGTCGAGTGACAGCTCCGGTTAGAATATCTGTGAGTCTAGGCTGGGGACTCAAGGTGAAGAGCCAGACGGCCGTGCCATCCGCGCTGGCCACCATGTTCCTGTCGCCGGCTGATGAAGCGCCGGGCAGCTTCGCGGGGACGACATCATCGCAGTCGCGTCGATGGCTTGACGTCGTGCGGCAACCAATGTTGACGACCGAGTGCGTGATGATGCCCTTGCACGACCGGAGTAGCCACGGCCGGAACATGTGGGGCGTTGCCGAAGTGTGCGGCTGCTCCTCGCGCCATGGGCCATGGCCTGCAGACGGCGTGGAAATGGACGAAATCTGTGGCGTCCTGCAGGCGGCCGGTGATGTCGCCAAGCAGGTCCAGTGGCACGTCGGGCCACCGGCTAGCTGGTGGCCTCGAGTCGGTCATGCCGGGGTTGCAGGCGGTAATCAAAAGGCGAACACCCAGCCGCCGGTGTCAAAAGAGATGGCCAACTCGATGGATCGGAATCATGGAGGAAGCAATCTCCTTTAATCATGTACGCAATTGTTTTCCGGTTCATACACGTATTCCTACTCCGACTCTCCCAATCCTTTCAGGACAATGTTTGCTCGCGGGTCTTGGTTTTTCTATTGCCCAATACAAGGCGCACACAACATATATATGATTGCTTTTCTGGTAGGACGCCGATAAGTGCCATACGTGTGGGCGTTAAAAAGTCTGCCCACACATTTTATGTGGTGTATAAGAGGAACAGCCCACAATTAGCGCCCACACGCCTTTTTTTCCTCCCGATCCCTCTCACACGCGTGCGTGTGGGCGAAGTTGATAATGCCCACACGCCCGTATATCAGGCCTCGTACCTCCTGGTCCCGCACGCCACGCGTGACGGCCACCGCGCGCCCGCAGTTGCCATGGTCCAGACCCTCGTCCATATTCGTTTAATTGCAGTTGCCATGTCGCTGAACTATGGTTGCCATGTCGGACAATTGCAGTTGCCATGGTTGCTCAACTGCAGTTGCCATGTATGGTCTGATCTAATATAGTTGCCATGATTTCATAATTTTAGGAGTTGCCACATACTAACACTAGGCAGTTGAGAGAGTTGCCATGTGCTCACAAGCATGCTAGGGCAGTTGCCATGTAAAAAGGAAGAGTTGCCATCTGCTTACGTGCACGTTAGGGCAGTTGCCATGTACATACACGTTAGAGTTGTTGCCATGTACCATGCAAAAACATATGGCAACTCGGTAAAAGAGAGTTGCCATCTGCTTACGTGCACACTAGGCAGTTGCCGTGTACCCTGCAAAACACATGGCAAACTCGGGTAAAAAAAGAGAGTTGCCACCTGCTTATAAAAGCACACTAAGGGCAGTTGCCATGTGCAGTGCAAAAACACATGGCAACTAGCAGCTTGGGTGTGGGAGAGGAGAAGGGCGTGTGGGCAAGATGCCAAATGCCCACACACTAGCCCTTGTGTGTGCGTGCAAAGTGGCGTGTGGGCGAACTGCTGAACGCCCACACACCAGCCCCTCCTGTGTGGTGAAACGGCCGTGTGGGCGACCGGCTGAACGCCCACACACCAGGTCAGTCCTACGTGGCACTAGAAACATGTCAAGATTCTTGCGCTCACGAACGGACGCGGATCCACGCGTGTTGGCGAGATGCAAACGCCCACACGTGTGGGCGTTAACATTTCCGTTCCGGTATTGATCTGTTCCGCAAAGTGGATACACACCTTGATCCTCCGGCTCTAGTTCGACCAACGAATTGTTGGTCAGTCTCGATAGACTTGAACCCTGGTGGCATGGAGATACAACTGTTCCTCTAACCATCCAACCACAGGTTGGCTCGCCTCTCCTAATCCTTTTGTTAGAAAGTTTGCTGGTTGTTTCGAATTTTCTTTTCCACAATCTACATTTATATATATACCCCTAATAATAATAAAAGGGTTATTGCTTCTGGTGGAACGTCACGTAAATTGCCCCCAAAATTGCAAATATTACCCACCAATGCGACATAAAAGTGATAAAAACATGTTTCACAGATGGAATCCCTCTCCTGGGTCGGCCCATGCAGTGGGGACCTCCTATATTGCGTTCTGCGCGCTGCGAGAGTACCCAAAGATCTCACAGCACGCCCATTTGTGCTGACCCATGTCCGGGCGGCCTATATTTTACATTTTGTTTTTATTTTTTATTTTTCTATTTTTCCATTTTTGGTTTGTCCTACTTTAAATAATTCGGGACTTCAAGGAAGTTTCAAAATAAAAAAACGATAATTTTGAAAGAGAATGTTTAATAAATCATAAATGTTTGTGATGAAGGAAATATGTTCTAGAGGCAATAATAAAGTTGTTATTTTATATTTCCTTATTCATGATAAATGTTGATTATTCATGTTAGAATTGTATTAACTGGAAACTTGATACATGTGTAGATACATAGACAAAACAATGTGTCCCTAGTAAGCCTCTACTAGACTAGCTCATTAATCAAAAATGGTTAAGTTTCCTAACCATAGACATGTGTTGTTGTTTGATGAACAGGATGACATCATTAGGAGAATGATGTGATGGACAAGACCCATCCTTAGCTTAGCATATTGATCATTCGGTTTTATTGCTATTGCTTTCTTCATGTCAAATACATATTCCTTCGACTATGAGATTATGCAACTCCCGAATACCGGAGGAATACCTTGTGTGCTATCAAACGTCACACCAAACTGGGTGATTATAGAGATGTTCTACAGGTATCTCCGAATGTATTTATTGGGTTGGCATAGATGGAGATTAGGATTTGTCACTCTGAGTATCGGAGAGGTATCTCTAGGCCCTCTCGGCAATACACATCATAAGAAGGCTTACAAGCAAAGTGACTAATGAGTTAGTTGCGGGATGATGCATTACGGAACGAGTAATGAGACTTGACGGTGACAAGATTGGACTAGGTATGAAGATACCGACGATCGAATCTCAGGCAAGTAACATACCGATGACAAAGGGAATAACGTATGTTGTCATTATGGTACGACCGATAAAGATCTTCGCTGAATATATGGGAACTAATATGAGCATCCAGGTAAGCTATTGGTTATTGACCGGAGACGTGTCTCGGTCATGTCTACATAGTTCTCGAACCCGTAGGGTCCGCACGCTTAACATTCGATGAAGATTTTGTATTATATGAATTATGTGATTTGGTGACCGAATGTTGTTTGGAGTCCCGCATGAGATCACAGACATGATGAGGAGTCTCGAAATGGCCGAGAGGTAAAGATTCATATATAGGACGATGGTATTCGAACACCGAAAGTGTTCTGGGGGGTACCGGGTACATATCGGGTCACCGAAAGGGGTTCCAGACATCCCCCGGCAACTACATGGGCCTAATGGGAACTAGTAGAAATCAGGGCTTTGGTTGGGGCCTGGCCAGCCCATTACTCCCGGTTCTGTCACGAACCGGGACCCATGGGGGGCATACGTCCCGGTTAGTGCGCCCAGGGGGCCGGCCAGGCCTCGAGAGGCATTTGTCTCGGTTCGTGTGGACCCATTTGTCCCGGTTCTAGGCATGAAACGGGACCAATGTTCCTCGCTCCTGGCCCACAGCCATTGGTCCCGGTTCGTGCCTAGAACCGGGACAGAAGGGAGGCCTTTAGTCCCGGTTCCAGCCACGAACCGGGACCAATGAGGTGGCTATATATACCCCTCGCCCGTGAGGAAAGCACTCCATTGCTCTGTTTTTTCTGGCCGGCGAGGGAAGAGCTTTGTGGTGCTCTAGCTCACCTCCTATGCTCATGAGGTGTTCGATGAAATGCCCGAGCCACACTAGTTAAGCTTTCTCCTCTCGAAACCCAACCTCCGAGCTCCATTTTCCCAGAGATTTGTCTAGATTTAGCGGTCCGTCACGTCCCGTCCCCGTCTTCACCGCCGTCGATCGCCCGCGCAGATCTCGTCGGCGGCACCACCATGGTGAGCCTCTTGTTATTATCTTCTTTCTGAAAGTAAAAAATTCTTACTTTAGATAGATACTTGTCTAGTTTTCTTACTTTTATTATCGATTGTTATTGTATAGTGCGATGGTTTTGGTATCCGCCCCCGTCGGCCCTTGTCCTGTCTATGATTCGGATGTGATATATATTATCTTTTATAACTATTTGGTTCATTTATTGTTTATGAAAATTATGCCGACCAACGTGACATAGATTTTATTTATCTAGGAGGTATGTGAAGCGAAAATTCCAACCGACCCTATTGTCGAGAGGTTAAATTTATTTGAAGAAGAAAACACTTACTTGAAGGAAAAAATAAAAAAAATTGAGGGGGAGAAGATGATATTGGAGTTGCATGTTGCGGATGTCGTCAATGATCACAAGATCAAGATGGATGCAATGCGGTTGAAGATTAAAAACACTATAAAATATGACATTCATACCGAGGCTTGGTATCATTGTGCCGTTGGATCAATTGTTACCTTCGTTGTGATTATGATCGCATTTGTTGTTGCATTGAAAGGTTTTACATAGTTTCAATGTATGGTTTAATTAGATGCTCTGCAGATCTATATGTTGTTCAATGAGAACTGTGTATGTACTTTGGTTTTAATGTGATGATGAACTTTTATTAATTTGGTCACTTATCTATCCATGTGAATCTATAATGGTTTTTGACACACATAATTATATATAATGATGAACCGGCAATGGATGTACGGTGATAGACACACCTCCGAGTATATTAAAGGCCTGCATGATTTTCTCAAAGTGGCTGAGGCAAACAAGCAGAATGGTTTTATGTGTTGTCCATGCCCTAATTGTGGGAATACGAAGTCTTACTCTGACCGGAAAATCCTTCACACACACCTGCTTTATAAGGGTTTCATGCCATACTATAATGTTTGGATGAAGCACGGAGAAATAGGGGTTATGATGGAAGACAACGAAGAAGAAGAGGACGATGACAACTATGTGCCCCCTGAATATGGTGATGCTGCAACGGGGGAAGCTGCTGAAGAACAAGAGGAACCAGACGATGTGCCCGATGATGATGCAAGGACACAGTGCGAATGTCAAAAGGAGAAGCTGAAGTTTGATCGCATGTTAAAGGATCACAAAAAAGGGTTGTACCCCAAATGCGAAGATGGCAACACAAAGCTCGGCACCGTACTAGGATTGCTGCAGTGGAAGGCAGAGAATGTGGTGCCTGACAAAGGATTTTAGAAGCTACTGAAAATATTGAAGAAGAAGCTTCCAAACGATAATGAATTTCCTGACAGTACGTACGCAACAAAGAAGGTCGTATGCCCTCTAGGATTGGAGGTGCAGAAGATACATGCATGCCCTAATGACTACATCCTCTACCGCGGTGCGCACGAGGATTTGAACGCATGCCTGGTATGCGGTGCATTACGGTATAAGATCAGACGAGATGACCCTAGTGATATTGACGGCGAGCCCCCTGATACGTCTCCAACGTATCTATAATTTATGAAATATTCATGCTATTATATTATCCATCTTGGATGTTTAATGGGCTTTACTATGCACTTTTATATTACTTTTGGGACTAACCTATTGACCCAGAGCCCAGTGTCAGTTTCTGTTTTTTCCCTTGTTTCAGTGTTTCCAAGAAAAGGAATATCAAACGGAGTCGAAACAGAATGAAACCTTCTGGAGAAGTTATTTTTGGAAGGAAAGCTATCCGATAGACTTGGAAAGAAACGAGGGAGGCACAAGGCAGGGGGCGCGCCCACACCCCTAGGGCGCGCCCTCCACCCTCGTGGGCCCCTCGTGGCTCCCCTGACATATTTCTTCTGCCTATATATATCCATATACCCTAAAATGATGAGGGAGCACAATAGATCTGGAGTTGCGCCGCCGCAAGCCTCTGTAGCCACCAAAAACCTCTCGGGGCCCTATTCCGTCACCCTGCCGGAGGGGGGAACCCTCACCGGTGGCCATGTTCATCATCCCGGTGCTCTCCATGACGAGGAGGGAGTAGTTCACCCCCGGGGCTGAGGGTATGTACCAGTAGCTATGTGTTTGATCTCTCTCTCTCTCGTGTTCTTGATTTGGCACGATCTTGATGTATCGCGAGCTTTGCTATTATAGTTGGATCTTATGATGTTTCTCCCCCTCTACTCTCTTGTAATGGATTGAGTTTCCCCTTTGAAGTTATCTGATCAGATTGAGACTTTAAAGATTTGAAAACACTTGATGTATGTCTTGTCGTGCGTATCTGTGGTGACAATGGGATATCACGTGATACACTTGATGTATGTTTTGGTGATCAACTTGCGGGTTCCGCCCATGAACCAATGCATAGGGGTTGGCACACGTTTTCGTCGTGATTCACCGGTAGAAACTTTGGGGCACTCTTTGAGGTTCTATGTGTTGGTTGAATAGATGAATATGAGATTGTGTGATGAATATCATATAATCATACCCACATATACTTGAGGTGACATTGGAGTATCTAGGTGACATCAGGGTTTTGTTTGATTTGTGTCTTAAGTTGTTATTCTAGTACGAACTCTAGGGCTGTTTGTGACATTTATAGGAATAGCCCAACGGATTGATTGGAAAGAATACCTTTGAGGTGGTTTTGTACCCTACCATAATCTCTTCCTTTGTTCTCCGTTATTAGTGACTTTGGAGTGACTCTTTGTTGCATGTTGATGGATAGTTATATGATCCAATTATGTTATTATTGTTGAGAGGACTTGCACTAGTGAAAGTATGAACCCTAGGCCTTGTTTCCTGGCATTGCAATACCGTTTACGCTCACTTTTATCATTAGTTACCTTGCTGTTTTTATAATTTAAGATTACAAAAACCTATATTTACTATCCATATTGCACTTGTATCACCATCTCTTCGCCGAACTAGTGCACCTATACAATGTACCATTGTATTGGGTGTGTTGGGGACACAAGAGACTCTTTGTTATTTGGTTGCAGGGTTGCTTGAGAGATACCATCTTCATCCTATGCCTCCTACGGATTGATAAACCTTAGGTCATCCACTTGAGGGAAATTTGCTACTGTCCTACAAACGTCTGCACTTGGAGGCCCAACAACGTCTACAAGAAGAAGGTTGTGTAGTAGACATCAAGATCTTTTCTGGCGCCGTTGCCGGGGAGGTTAGCGCTTGAAGGTATATCTTTAGATCTTGCAATCGAGTCTTTTAGTTTCTTGTTTTATCACTAGTTTAGTCTATAAAAGAAAACTTCCAAAAAATGGAATTAAGGGCACCTCATATGCTTCATCTTTTTAATATCTATCATGAAAATAAGGATTCCGATATTGTGCTCAAGTGCTAGAAGAAGAATGCATTAGAATGTTTGGCACTAAATATTTGAATGATGAGCATGATTGCAATGTTGTTAGTATGAATTCCTTGAATATCTATGATGCTAATGATATGCAAATCCACAAGCTTGGGGAAGCTATGTTTGATGAAGATGATATTTTTTGTCCCACAAGTTTTGATGAGCAAATTTATTATGATGAAAGCATGCCTCCTATCTATGATTATTATTGTGATGACACGTATGCTTTAAAGAATGATGATAACAATGAAACTTGTCATCTTGATTTCAATTTTTAATCCCATGATAGTTACTTTGTTGAGTTTTCTCCCACTACTATTCATGAGAAGAAATTTGCTTATGTGAAGAGTAATAAAAATTCTATGCTTGTAGATCATGAAATGAATGCTTTAGGTGTTGGTTATATTGTTGAATTCATTCATGATGCTACTGAAAATTATTATGAGGGAGGAACATATGCTTGTAGGAGTTGCAATAATATCAAGTTTCCTCTCTATTTGCTTAAAGTTTTAAAGTTATGCTTGTTTTGCCCTCCTATACAAGTTGATTCTTGTTCCCATAAGTTGTTTGCTCACAAAATCCCTATGCATAGGAAGTGGGTTAGACTTAAATGTGCTAGTCATATTCTTCATGATGCTCTCTTTATGTTACAATTCTTATCTTCTATATGAGCATCATTGAAATCATCATGCCTAGCTAGGGGCGTTAAACGATAGCGCTTGTTGGAAGGCAACCCAATTTTATTATTATTCCTTGCTTTTTGTTCCTGTTTAGTAATAAATAATTCATCTAGCCTCTGTTTAGATGTGGTTTATGTTTTAATTAGTGTTTGTGCCAAGTAGAACCTTCGGGAAGACTTGGGGAAAGTCTTTTTGATCTTGCTGTAAAAAAAACTTTAGCGCTCACGAGATTTGCTGCCATTTTTTATTGGAGAGTGATATTTAGTTAATTCTTTTTGAAGATGATTAATATATAAATTCCTAAGGTCCACCAATTTATTTGATAATTTTATGAGTTCCAGAAGTGGTCGAAACCTACAGATTACTACAGACTGTTCTGTTTTTGACAGATTCTGTTTTCATTGTGTTGTTTGCTTATTTTGATGAATCTATGAGTAGAATCGGAGGGTATGAACCATAGAGAATTTGGAATACAGTAGATATTTCACCAATATGAATTTATAATAAGTCCATTGCAGTACCTAAGTGGTGATTTATTTTCTTATACTAACGGAGCTTACGAGTTTTCTGTTAAGTTTTGTGTTGTGAAGTTTTCAAGTTTTGGGTAAAGATCCGATGGACTATGGAATAAGGAGTGGCAAGAGACTAAGATTGGGGATGCCCAAAGAACCCCAAGGTAATATTCAAGGACAACCAAGAGCCTAAGCTTAGGGATGCCCCGGAAGGCATCCCCTCTTTCGTCTTCGTTCATCGGTAACTTTACTTGGAGCTATATTTTTATTCACCACACGATATGTGTTTTGCTTGGAGCATCAATTTATTTTGTTAGGATTTGCTTTATGTTATTTAGAACAATGTTTTCCATCTTTTATTTCAATAAAAGTGGCATTGATAGCCTTTACTATGCCCATTTTACAAGTCTTCATGTTGCTGTTTGAAAACAGAAAGTTTACCGCTGTTGCAATAATTCCCTAGAAAATTCAGAATGTGATAAAATGTTGAAACATTTTGAATATTAAGCTCTGATAAATTTACTACAGTGGGAATTTTATTTAATATTTTTTGGAGTTAGGGAAGTATGGATCTTGCTGCACTCTTTACAGACTGTCCTGTTTAGGCAGATTGCTGTTATGTTTGCATTGTTTGCATAAGTTTGCTTCTTTAATGATTCTATTTGAGGATAGGACTATTAAATATGCAGAGGCATTTAGTATGCAATATTGAATAATAATTTTAGTGATTTGCTATAGTAGAGTATGATAAGGTTTTTGCAATGGTTTATACTAACTTATCTCACGAGTCCTTGTTGAGTTTTGTGTGGATGAAGCTTTTGAGATTTAGGGAGACCGTGATATGAGAGGAATTAAGGAGACACAAAAGCTCAAGCTTGGGGATGCCCAAGGCATCCCAAGATAATATTTCAAGAGGTCTCACGCGTCTAAGCTTGGGGATGCCCCGGTTGTCATCCCACAACTATCGGTTAGTTTCGGTTGATCCTAAGTTTTTGCTTCTTCACATGATGTTTGCCATTCTTAGAATGCCATTTTATTTTGCTTTGCTTGCTGTTTGAATAAATTATCAAGATCTAAAATTATTAAATGAGAGAGAGTCTTCACATAGCTACATAATTATTTGAACTACTCATTGATCTTCACTCATATCTTTTTGGAGTAGTTTGTCATTTACTCGTGTGCTTCACTTATATCCTATGAGTAAATAGTTGAGTGAGCGAATATCATAAATCTGAAATTATATATGTTTCATATGCTTATCCCATGGGGAGTGATGACTTCACATATAAGAAGTAGAAGTGCTAAATTTATTGAAGGTTAGCAAACATTGTATTGGTCACTTGAACAATTCATGAAAGAATATTGAAGGAAGAGAGATTTCACATATAAATATACTATCTTGGACATCTTTTGTTGTTTTGAGCACTCATTAAAATATGACATGCTAAAAGGTTGATGTTGGACAAGGAAGACAACGTAATGGGTTATGTTTTCTTATATCTGAAATAAAGTATATTGTCATGGATCATCCAACATGTTGAGCTTGCCTTTCCCCCTCATGCTAGCCAAATTCTTCGCACCAAGTAGAGATACTACTTGTGCTTCCAAACATCCCTTAAACCAGTATTGCCATGAGAATCCACCATACCTACCTATGGATTGAGTAAGATCCTTCAATTAAGTTGTCATCGGTGCATGCAATAAAAATTGCTCCTTAAATATGTATGATCTTTTAGTGTGGAGAAAATAAGCTTTATACTATCTTGTGATATGGAAGCAATAAAAGCGACGGACTGCGTAATAAAGGTCCCTATCACAGGGGACAATAAAGTGACCTTTCTTTTGCATTAAGATTTTATGCATCCAACTATAAAAGCGCATGACAACCTCTGCTTCCCTCTGCGAAAGGCCTATCTTTACTTTTTCTACCATTATGCAAGAGTCATGGTGATCTTCACCTTTCCTTTTTACATTTTATCCTTTGGCAAGCACATTGTGTTGGAAAGATTCTGATATATATATATCCAATTGGATGTAAGGCATCATGAACTATTATTGTTGACATTACCCTTGAGGTAAAAGGTTGGGAGGCAAATCTATAAGCCCCTATCTTTCTCCGTGTCTGACTAAAACTTTGAACCCATAAATATCGCGTGAGTGTTAGCAATTGTGAAAGACTACATGATAGTTGAGTATGTGGGGTTTGCTAAATCAAAGCTCTGACATAGAATCTTCCTGAAAATAAGATGAATTGTAATTGTTTGATGACTGATAACATGGTTTGTTAGTTTTCAAGAAAGTTTATGATCTATACTTTAACATGTGAATAGCTTATTACTTGATCATGAGAAGCTTTATGAGATGAACTGTTGTTACGATATAATGATGCTAGAAAAGGTGATTGAAATTATCATTGATCAAAATTGTGCACCTGCTAGCATTCACACTTCAAATTATTTCTTTTATCATTTACCTACTCGGGCGAGCAGGAATTAAGCTTGGGGTGCTGATACGTCTCCAACGTATCTATAATTTATGAAGTATTCATGCTATTATATTATCCATCTTGGATGTTTAATGGGCTTTACTATGCACTTTTATATTACTTTTGGGACTAACCTATTGACCCAGAGCCCACTGCCAGTTTCTGTTTTTTCCCTTGTTTCAATGTTTCGAAGAAAAGGAATATCAAACAGAGTCGAAACAGAATGAAACCTTCTGGAGAAGTTATTTTTGGAAGGAAAGCTACCCGATAGACTTGGAGTGTACGTCAGGAAAGAAATGAGGGAGCCACGAGGCAGGGGGCGCGCCCACACCCCTAGGGCGCTCCCTCCACCCTCGTGGGCCCCTCGTGGCTCCCCTGACATATTTCTTCCGCCTATACATATCCATATACCCGAAAACGATCAGGGAGCACAATAGATCTGGAGTTCCGCCGCCGCAAGCCTCTATAGCCACCAAAAACCTCTCGGGACCCTGTTCCGGCACCCTGCCGGAGGGGGGAACTCTCACCGGTGGCCATCTTCATCATCCCGGCGCTCTCCATGACGAGGAGGGAGTAGTTCACCCTCGGGGCTGAGGGTATGTACTAGTAGCTATGTGTTTGATCTCTCTCTCTCTCTCGTGTTCTTGATTTGGCACAATCTTGATGTATCGCGAGCTTTGCTACTATAGTTGGATCTTATGATGTTTCTCCCCCTCTACTCTCTTGTAATGGATTGAGTTTCCCCTTTGAAGTTATCTTATAAGATTGAGTCTTTAAAGATTTGAGAACACTTGATGTATGTCTTGTCGTGCGTATCTGTGGTGATAATGGGATATCACGTGATTCACTTGATGTATGTTTTGGTGATCAACTTGCGGGTTCCGCCCATGAACCTATGCATAGGGGTTGGCACACGTTTTCGTCGTGATTCTCCGGTAGAAACTTTGGGTCACTCTTTGAGGTTCTATGTGTTGGTTGAATAGATGAATCTGAGATTGTGTGATGCATATCGTATAATCATACCCACGGATACTTGAGGTGACATTGGAGTATCTAGGTGACATTAGGGTTTTGTTTGATTTGTGTCTTAAGGTGTTATTCTAGAACGAACTCTAGGGCTGTTTGTGACACTTATAGGAATAGCCCAATGGATTGATTGGAAAGAATAACTTTGAGGTGGTTTCGTACCCTACCATAATCTCTTCGTTTGTTCTCCGCTATTAGTGACTTTGGAGTGACTCTTTGTTGCATGTTGATGGATAGTTATATGATCCAATTATGTTATTATTGTTGAGAGGACTTGCACTAGTGAAAGTATGAACCCTAGGCCTTGTTTCCTAGCATTGCAATACCGTTTACGCTCACTTTTATCATTAGTTACCTTGCTATTTTTATAATTTCAGATTACAAATACCTATAGCTACTATCCATATTGCACTTGTATCACCATCTCTTCGCCGAACTAGTGCACCTATACAATTTACCATTGTATTGGGTGTGTTGGGGACACAAGAGACTCTTTGTTATTTGGTTGCAGGGTTGCTTGAGAGAGATCATCTTTATCCTACGCCTCCTACAGATTGATAAACCTTAGGTCATCCACTTGAGGGAAATTTGCTACTGTCCTACAAACCTCTGCACTTGGAGGCCCAACAACGTCTACAAGAAGAAGGTTGTGTAGTAGACATCACCCCCTAGGAAGAGGGTTCCTGCGAAGGTGATGTGGTATGCTCCTATAATACCACGGTTGAAACGTCTGTTCGGAAACGAAGAGCATGCCAAGTTGATGCGATGGCATAGAGAGAACCGTAAGAAAGACGGGAAGTTTAGAGCACCTGCTGATGGGTCACAGTGGAGAAAATCGAGAGAAAGTACTGGGCTGAGTTTGCAGGTGACCCAAGGAACTTATGGTTTGGTTTAAGCACGGATGGCATTAATCCTTTCGGGGAGCAGAGCAGCAATCACAGCACCTGGCCCGTGACTCTATGTATGTATAACCTTCCTCCTTGGATGTGAATGAAGCGGAAGTTCATTATGATGCCAGTTCTCATCCAAGGCCCAAAGCAACCCGGCAACGGTATTGATGTGTACCTAAGGCCATTAGTTGAAGAACTTTTACAGCTGTGGAATGGAAACAATGTAAGTGTGAGGGATGAGCACAAACATGAGGAATTTAACCTGCACGCGTTGTTGTTTGTTACCATCAATGATTGGCCCGCTCTCATTAACCTTCTAGGACAGATCAACAAGGGTTACCATGCATGCACACACTTTTTAGCTGACACCGAAAGTTTATACCTGGACAAATGCAGGAAGAATGTGTACCTGGGCCATCGTCGATTTCTTCCGACCAACCATCAATGTCGAAAGAAAGGCAAGCATTTCAAAGGCAAGGAAGATCACCGGAAGAAGCCCGCCATGCATACCGGTGATCATGTACTTGCTATGGTCAATGATTTACACGTAATCTTTGGAAAGGGTCCCAACGGACTATCTGTTCCGAATGACGCTAAGGGATGCGCACCCATGTGGAAGAAGAAATCTATATTTTGGGACCTACCCTACTGGAAAGACCTAGAGGCCCGCTCTTCAATCGACATGATGCATGTGATGAAGAACCGTTATGTGAACCTGCTAGGCTTCTTGGGAATGTATGGGAAGACAAAAGATACACCGGAGGCACGGGAGGACCTGCAACGTTTGCATGAAAAAGACGGCATGCCTCCAAAGCAGTATGAAGGTCCTGCCAGCTACGCTCTTACCAAAGAAGAGAAGGAAATATTCTTTGAATGCCTGCCTAGTATGAAGGTCCTCTCTGGCTTGTCGTCGAATATAAAGGGAATAATAAATATGCGAGAGAAAAAGTTCCAGAACCTAAAGTCTCATGACTGCCATGTGATTATGACGCAACTGCTTCCGGTTGCATTGAGGGGGCTTCTACCGAAAAATGTCCGATTAGCCATTGTGAAGCTATGTGCATTCCTCAATGCAATCTTTCAGAAGGTGATCGATCCAGAAATCATACCAAGGCTAAGGAGTGATGTGGCGCAATGTCTTATCAGTTTCGAGCTGGTGTTCCCACCATCCTTCTTCAATATCATGACGCACGTCCTAGTTCATCTAGTCGACGAGATTTTCATTCTGGGCCCCGTATTTCTACACAATATGTTCCCCTTTGAGAGGTTCATGGGAGTCCTAAAGAAATATGACCGTAACCGCGCTAGGCCAGAAGGAAGCATCTCCATAGGCCATCAAACAGAGGATGTCATTGGGTTTAGTGTTGACTTCATTCCTGGCCTTAAGAACATAGGTCTCCCTAAATCGGAGTATGAGGGGAGGCTGACTGGAAAAGGCACGCTTGGAGGGGACTCAATAATATGCAGGGACGGGCATTCTTGGTCTCAAGCACACTACACAGTTCTACAGAACTCTACCTTGGTGACCCCATATGTTGATGAACACAAGAACAGTCTGTGCTCCAAACACCCGGAGCAGTGTGACGACTGGATTACATGTGAACACATCAGGACTTTCAGCAGTTGGTTGGAAACACGTCTCAGAGGTGACAACACTGTTTTTGATGAGCTGTACTCGTTGTCCAGGGGACCTTCTTCGACTGTATTGACTTACAAAGGATACGAGATAAATGGGAATACATTTTACACGATCGCCCAAGAATAAAAGTGCACCAACCAAAACAGCAGTGTCCGCTCCGATGCAGCAACCAAGAGGGGAAAGGACACATATTATGGTTACATAGTGGACATATGGGAACTTGACTATGGACATGATTTTAAGGTCCCTTTGTTTAAGTGCAAATGGGTCAATATGTCAGGAGGCGGGGAATAGGTAGACCCACAGTACGGAATGACAACAGTGGATCTGAACAATCTTGGGTACACTAACGAACCGTTCGTCCTAGCCAATGATGTGGCGCAGGTTTTCTATGTGAAGGACATGTCTACCAAACCGAGAAAAAGAAAAGATAAGGAAGCGAATACATCATACGATGAGCCAAAGCGCCACATAGGTCTTTCAGGAAAAAGAGACTCGTGGGATTGGAGGGCAAGACAGACATGTCTGAAGATTATGCAAAGTTTCATGAAATTCCTCCCTTCAAAGTCAAGGCTGACCCAAGCAACCTGTTAAGCGATGAAGAATATCCATGGTTACAACGCAATAAGCAAAGGACACAAGCGAAGAAAAAGTGAAGACTTTCTCTCCAAAACTATTATGATGATGCCTTTGATCTAGAATATCACTGCAATTACATGTGAAGAAATAAAATGCCTTTTGTAAGAGATGAGTTTTTGTCTGAAACGCTCATACTTCGAAAGAGATTGTCCATTTTGTACACGAACTGCATCCAGTTTTTGCCATAACCCTCTGAAGTTTATAACACATGCTATGTGGGTGAAATGATGATACCATGCCAACTTTCAACCTTTTCAGAGTTCATTTGAAATGTTTTTGAATATTTCAGGGTCTTATAGCACAAAAAATAAGTAAATCCATTAAAAATAAGAAATGAAGTCAGAAATGGTTGAAAATTGATGATGTGGCTTTGAATGGTGCATTTTGAACACACAAAAAGTCTGGAGTTCAAACAAGTTCAAAAAATGAAATCCCTTTGTAACATATGAGTTTCTGTATGAAACCCTGATACTTCGAAAGAAATTGTCCGTTTGGTACACGAAGTGCATCTAGTTTTTGCCGTAACCCTCTCAACTTTTTTGCACATGCTATATGGGTGAAATAATGATACCATGCCAACTTTCAACCTTTTCAGAGTTCATTTGAAATGCTTTTGAATTTCAGGGTCTTATAGCTCAAAAAATCAGTAAATGCATGAAAAATAACAAATCAAGTCAGAAAGGGTTGAAATTTGATGATTTGGCTTTGAATGGTGCATTTTGAACACACAAAAAGTCTGGAGTTCAAACAAGTTCAAAAAATGAAATCCCTTTGTAACATATGGGTTTCTGTATGAAACCCTGATACTTCGAAAGAGATTGTCCGTTTTGTACACGAAGTGCATCTAGTTTTTTCGTAACCCTCTCAACTTTTTACACATATGCTATGTGGGTGAAATGATGTTACCATGCCAACTTTTAACCTTTTCAGAGTTCATTTGAAATGCTTTTGAATTTTAGGGTCTTATAGCTCAAAAAATCAGTAAATGCATGAAAAATAACAAAACAAGTCAGACAGGGTTGAAAATTGATGATGTGGCTTTGAATGGTGCATTTTGAACACACAAAAAGTCTGGAGTTTGAATAAGTTCAAAAAATGAAATCCCTTTGTAACAGATGAGTTTTCGTCCGAAACCCCGATACTTCGAAAGAGATTGTCCGTTTTGTACACGAAGTGCGTCCAGTTTTTTCCATAACCCTCTCTACTTTTTAGCACATGCTATGTGGATGAAATAATGATACCATGCCAACTTTCAACCTTTTCAGAGATCATTTGTAGTGCTTTTCAATTTCATGGTCATTTAGCTAAAAAATATGAGTGAATGCATGAAAAAGAACAAATGAAGTTAGAGAGGGTTGAAAATTGTTGATGTGGCCTTGAATGGTGCATTTTGGACACACAAAGAGTCTGGAGTTCAAATAAGTTCAAAACAAATGAAATCCCTTTGTAACATATGAGTTTTTGTCCGAAACCTTGATACTTCGAAAGAGATTGTCCATTTTGTACACGAAGTGCATCCAGTTTTTCCTGTAACGCTCTCTACTTTTTAGAACATGCTATGTGGGTGAAATGATGATACCATGCCAATTTTAAACCTTCTTAGAGTTCATTTGAAGTGCTTTTGAATTTCAGGGTCATATAGCTCAAAGATTGAACTAATATAAAAAAGAATGAACTAGAAAAAACTTTTATGAAACTCTAAATGCAACTAAAATTACCAAAGTATTTTCTGTACAAAACTTTAAAAGCAAAAAGAATTTGCATAAATAACTTTTTTGTTAGAAACTTAATAGCAAAAAGAATTATCATAATTTTTTTAGAAACTAAAATAACAAAATCTGTGTTTGAATATAATGATAAAACACAGTAATATTAAATAGCAGGAAAAAGAATCACTCCAAAATCTATTTTTATAGTAAAGTTAATCACAAACTAGTGATTCACACAAATTTCAAATAATTCAAATTCAAACTATTCAAATTTGAAAACTAATGGCACTAACAGAAAGTTCATATTTTTCTAACCTAAAAGCAAAAGGAGTTAAAAAAATAAAGCAAAAAACAAAAGAAAATAAATAATGCAAAAAAATAAAACAAAAAAACTAAAAAAAATGCCACCCACTTGGCCACCATGGCCTCAATACGACTAGAATCCCACCCATGGGACATGATTCAGGCCCGCAGAAGGCCAAGTAGGCAGACAGGCAGATATAGTGTGTTTAGACCCGTAAGCCTGCATTTGAGAGGAGCTCGAGAGGGCAGCGGGAGTGGGGCTTATAAACCACTCCGAGCCCCTCTCAACTAGCGAGGTGGGACTAAAGTTTTGGCCACGGCAGCAGCACACCTCTTTCGTCCCGGTTGGTGCCACCAACCGGGACCAGTACCCACCACCAACCGGGACCAATGCCACCCTTTAGTCTTGGTTGGTGCCACCACCGGACCAAATGTCTTTGTTTCCCGCCCTTTGGGCTGCTGAAGAGAGGTCTTTGGTCCCGGTTGGTGGTATGAACCGGGACCAAATGGGTGCATTGGTCCCGATTAGTGCCAAGAACCAGGACTAAACCTTCATGTATATAAGGAACAATTGTGAAAATTTTAGTTTTCATATTGCAGTTTGCCCCCGACGACACGCACGGACCTCCTCGATGCCCCGATGCCGTCCGCCACCCACGCCGTCGCCGTCCACTGCCCACAACGTCGCTGTCCGCCGCCCACGCCGTCTCCGTCGCCCGTGCCCCTGCCCCCGCGCGCCCGCCCAGATCCTGCACGCCGACGCCGTCCGCCACCCCCACTGTTGCCGTCGTCGACGCCCTCGTCGCCCCCACCGTCACCCTCGCCGGCTGCCGCCTCGACTCTTTTTTTTTCATTTTTTCATATCTATATTTTTTCCATGTATATATACTAGTAATTTGTACATATTATTACGTATAGTCACAGTACTGAATCATTTATGTAATTTGTACCAATTATTATGTATAGTCACAGTACTAAATCATTTCTATTTGAACATTTATTTTAAAAAACAAAGCAATACTACTTTATTTGAACATTCTCTGATTTAGGTTAGTGCATTAGATGTTAGGTTAGTATGCATTTTAAATTAATTGAATTAGATGTTTTTTTAGTAAGTGTTTAATATAATTAGTTAGAAAAATAATAGAACTAGTTAAATTAGTTTTTTTAGTAAGTACTACTTTATTTTATTTATAGTAAGTGTGCTTAGTTGAACTAGTTGATTTAATAAACTAGTTTATTTTACTATAGAAGGAGTTTATTTTTAGTAAGTACTACTTTATTTTATTTATAGTAAGTGCTTAGTTGAACTAGTTGATTTAATAAAACTAGATTATTTGACTATAGAAGTAGTTTCTTTTTAGTAAGAAAATTAATAGAACTAGTTTATTTTTTAGTTAAATGATATGTCCTTGTTTAGAAAGATTATTAAACGATATTTTGGGTTGACTTTAAGTCTGTCGAGGCTCCACCATATATGAGAGGACGAAGAATCCCGACTGTTGTCGTGGGGGTAGCTTCTGCTTTGTTCCCGTGTGCTAGACAATTTGGTGTAATGCACTCGGGAACGAAAGGAGGATCTACCATCACCGACGGTCGCAAATGTCATAGAGGAATCAGTGAGGGAGAGTCTCCACCATATATGAGAGGACGAGCAATCCCTACTGTTGTCGTGGGGTAGCTTCTCCTTCATTCCCATGTGGTAGACAATTTGGTGTAATGCACTCGGGAACGACAGGAGGAGCTACCATCACCGACGTCCATATATATACACCACGTGAGCTGAGAGTTTTCAAGAAAAGACTCGACAGACCAATAGTCAACCCGTGATGAATAATAATGATCTAATTTAGTTTTTGTAGTACATATATTTAATTGTACACGTTTAATCTTTGAATTATGAACATAGAAATGTCATATTGGGACGACGAAAGTCTCCTGAAGGAGTGCGACTAGTGCAACGACGACCGAGGTCTGTGTGACAGGCCTCACCTAGATGAAGATCGGCACTTTAGCATTAAGCTCCAGGAGACCTTCGATGTTGAAACGGTACGCAACGACGACAAGTGTTTTTTCGTAATTAATTAAGCACGACTTTGACTATTTCAACGTGTAATTTTCATCTTTTACAATTTGACTAGCTTATCCCATGCCATGCAAGACGCTATGTCTTGGAGAGGATGAGTTTTGAAGACCATGAAAGTTTCGAAACAAAGAAAATTCACCTAAGGACCCATCATGGTATGGATTTTGAAGTGAATCTGTACAATTTTCCAAGCGTAACCCATTTTGGTTACCCAAATTGGGAAGCACTTTGCAAGAGGTATGGTTTTTATGAGGATATGCTTGTCACCATGGATCTTGGTGATCCTGACATCTAGCAAGACAATATGGACATTTGAGTCCTTGTTGATACGCTTCCAATTCTACCACTGTGTGAGTTTCTGAAACATAGTTATTAACTAATTTATATTGTTTATTTCAAAATAGTTGACATCTTATTTCCATTGACATCTTATTTTTATTCTTCAAACAATGTGTGAAATATGGTAGACAAAACCCACTACACCGATGGCTCCGAATTAACTTATCAGGAGAAAAACCATCTGATCCTATTTTGTACTGACCTTGAGAATTACAATACCTATTATCATACTCCTCCAAATTATGGTCAATACGTGCCATTAGTGCACATGTTGAACCACGGTAACTTCCATGGAGATACCCTGGTAATATTTTTTACTATTACGACATCCGTGCATCCACTAGTGCAGAACAGGGCTTTAGTCCCGGTTCGTAAAGGCCTTTAGTGCCGGTTCCATAACCGGCACTAAAGGGTGGGCAATAAAGGGCCCCCCTTTAGTACCGGTTTGACATGAACCGACACTAAAGTGCCACCACGTGGCACGAGCCAGGCCACGGGTGCGGTAGATCATTAGTACCGGTTGGTAACACCAACCGGTACTAAATGTTTGTGGGTTTTGCTTTTATTTTCATTTTTCCTTTAAATTTGTGTTATCAATTTAATTTAGGATTGTTTTACGTTATAATGAGTTGTTAAATCATTAGGTGAAAGTACCGTAGATTAGTTTCGACTGGATGCATATGTGGATCCTAGCTACCTGAGTGATCAAGTATATGCCATATATCAAGTAATATGGATATATGGCATATACTTGATCACTTAGCTAGGATCCATCCAGTTCAAACTATTTGCGGTTTCTTTCATAAATGATATATATATAATAACTCATCATCACCATCATCATCACATATTAATTTATAAACTCTTGCATCATATCATCACCAACAACAGTATATACTAGCTAGCTAAAAATCATCGCAGTCGTCATTACCACTATTTAATCATCATAGTCATTACCACTATCTAATCACCACCAACACTAGCTTAAAGAAGAAACATTCACTTGTACCAGAAGCAAAGATATCATCGAGTTCAACATGGTCATGATATTATAAGCGTTCATAACAAGCAAATCACTCTTTGAGATTAAGTTCAGGACGAAGAATACGGACATGAGAGGACAAGTACTAAGAGCATGAACTAGCTAAATCACTCCTGCTGCTCCCTCTCAGGTAAAATAGCATAGAACATGTATAGCTCTCCTGATTCATCATACTAGAGCATGCAGATGAATCTGTCTCCTAATCATGGGATGCGCTTCTCCTTGCTGCCCCCTGGTACTTCTCTGGGATCGTTAACAATTGCTCCAATCTTTCACTATTAAGCATTCATCGCTTTCAGAAATCCTGAATGCACTCATGTGCAATGTAGGATATCTTGGTCGTAAGCTAACCATTGACATGCGAACTTTTGTCTCGATCCACTGAGGCACAACTGTCATCGGGAGTCCCTGTTGAAGAACATCGTATAGTAATTAATATACTTAGCAATGAAAGTTTAGCTTCAAAAATAATGTATGCAAAAGATGCACTAAGGACAAATAGTAAAAATCTTACCATCTTTCCATTTAGATGTGACCGTAGTTCAATACGATCACTATTGGTCGCACGTTTTGAGTAGTAACATTTCTAAGTGCAGAAGAAAATTTGTCTTGACAGTATGAAGACCCTCAAGCCATGAAACATAATGACTTATCTCCTCACAGTTTAGTTCAACCCCGGGACAGTAGTAGGTCCTGTCTACCAAGCGCCGGACATGTTTGCTTGAACCGACATAAGCTGACAATAGAAATTAGTTGTCAACTATTTTTGAATAAACAATATCAAAGACATAAACATGGTTGAGAAAAAATCACATAACGGTAGAACTGGAGGCGTCTGCACATCGACCCAGATATCTCTATTACCTTCAATATCATCTTCCAGACGAATATCAAAGGTGATAACCATATCAGGCTCAAATGCATAAGACTTGCATAGTGCTTGCCAAGTTTTGCATTCAAAATGGGTGTATGTGTCTGCATTGTATAATTTGACGTTGAAAGTATACCCATGCTCGGTCTTCAAGTAAACTCTCTTTACCTCCATATCATTCATCGCACTGAAACCTATCTTATCCAAGACAAAAATTCTTGCATGGCAGGGGATGCGCTAGTAGAATAATGAAAATTTGAAATTATAAGTTGAAGCAAATGAAGCATAAGTCATGCTTTATTACGAAAAAATACTTGCCGTTGTGACTTACTGTATCCACTTCGAATGTCTCATCCAGCTTGATGCTGAAACGCCTATTATCAACAAAGAAATTTCTGTCGCATAGGCCGCGTTGGTCTTCACAGTGTTCTCACATAATGAAATCTTTTTCATCGTCAGACGACATTTCCTATGTTCATATAGGTGAAACATTAAACACTTACTATCTAACATTAATTAATATCTAGCTAATTCTAATATTCATGTAACATTTGACATTAATATCTAACATATATTTCTATCCAATTCATCTAACATTTGACATTAATCTAACATTTATATAAACTAAAAATATATATAGAAAAAATTAAAAAAACAGAAAAAATCATTAACAAATAACAGAAAAAATCATTAACATGAACATCTAGCTAGTTAAGTCCTATATATAGGTGAAACATTACTAGTTCTATTATTTCAACTAATACAACTAGTTCTATTAATTCAACTAATTCAATTAAGCATTTACTAAAAATAAACTAGTTATCTTAATTCAACTAGTTCAAATCTCATATACCTAATTAATATCTAGCTAATTCATCTAACAATTGACATTAATATTTAACTTTTCTATCTAATTCATATCTAACATTTCACATTAATCTAACATTCTTATCTAGGTAATTCATCTAATTAACAATTTGACATGCATTAATCTAAAAAACAGAAAACAGAAAACAAGTAAAAAAAATTTGTGTGTGTGTATGTGTGTGTGTACGTACGAGCGGGGGCGGGAGCGTACGGGCGGCGGCACGAGACGGCGACGATGGGGACGGCGCGACGGGGGCGGCGGCGTACAGGCGGCAGTGCGAGACGGCAACGACGGGGACGGCGCGGGCGGGGACGGCCGGGGCGCGCGCGACGACGGGGATGGCCGGGGCGTGCACGACGATGGGGATGGCCGGGGCGTGCGCGACGACGGGGATGGGGACGGCCGGGGCGCGCGAAGCCGGGGACAGCCGGGGCCCGACGACGGCGACGGGGACGGGGCGCGATACGGGGCGGGGGCGGCGACGAAGACGAACAAGAACTAACTGAAAATTTTCGTAAGTGTTGTATATATAGGATAGGCCTTTAGTACCGGTTGGAGCCACCAAGCGGTACTAAAGGCCAACTTTGGCCAGGCTAAGAGGCGGGAAGAGCAGGCCATTAGTTCCGGTTTGTGGCTCCAACCGGTACTAAAGACCACCCTTTAGTACCGGTTGGAGCCACCAAATGGTACTAAAGGTGGTGCGCTGCCACCCGCGGTGCACAAAGTTTAGTCCCACCTCGCCCGGCGAAGGGCAGCCGCACTGGTTTATAAAACCAGCCGCGGCTGCCCTTTCAAACTCCTCTATAAAGCTGGCTTCTGGGCCTAACTACGGCGCGCTGCCCTGTGAGCCTGCCGGGCCTTGTGGGCCTGAAATTGCACGCCCGTGGTCTAGCAGGCCCACAGGGTAGCGCCCCAAATTTTTTTATATAGTTTTTTCTTTTCTGCTTTATTTTTTCTTCTATTTATTTCTGAGTAGTTTTTCTCTTTTCTGATATATTTATTTTCTTCTATTTATTTCTGAGTAGTTTTTTTATATAGTTTTTTCTTTTCTGCTATAGTTTTTTTCTTTTCTGCTTTTTTTCTTTTCTTCTATTCATTTATTTTTATATACCATGCCAAGTTGATGGTTGAAAGTTGATGGCGTGGCTTTGAATGGTGCATACTGAATGCACAAAAAGTCTGGAGTTATAATAAGTTTTAAAAAATGAAGTGCCGGTGTAACAGATGAGTTTTCGTTCGAAACTGGCCCTGATACTTTGAAAGAGATTGTCCAGTTTGTACACGAAGTGCATCCAGTTTTTGCCGTAACAGAAGAAGTCTGGAGTTGTAATAAGTTATTAAAAATAAAAAAGAGATGCAATGCTCGTTAATTAGCTTCAAGCCTTTCGGAATAGTGTAAACTACACTACACATAGCTCCGTGCAGTCTACCATATTCCTCAAGGCTTGAAGCTAAGCAACGTGCAGGTGAGCATTGAGCCTCTTCTTCATCTCTCTGCACTCAGGGCTTATAAACCGCTCCTAGTGCCTCTCTCTTCACGAGGTGGGACTAAAAAACAGCTTACTAAGAAACTCTAGTACTGGTTCATGCCATGAACTGGTACTAAAGGTGCTCGTGGGGCCCCAGCCTGACCTGACACAACCTCATTAGTACCAATTCGTGGCACGAATCGGCACTAAATGGTGATGGTGGGGCAATAGCCTGACCGCAGGCTGCCACAGCCTCTTTAGTACCGGTTTGTGGCATGAACAGGTACTAAAGGTTCGCCATGAACCGGTACTATTGATCGCCGCCACGAACCGATACTATTGATCACATTAGTGCCGGTTCTGTTACAAACCGGCACTAATGTGCTTCACATTTGACCCTTTTTCTACTTGTGATCTTTTGCATACTTCTAAAACTAATACATCATTGCTAACTACGAAGTTAGTACTATGTTTTTCAACAGAAAATCCCGATGTATTGTGTTCCTCATTTGATGTATAGGAATGGTCGCCTTGATGTTTTGAACATATAGCCAGGTCATCCTACGAATCTCACCTATTCATACCGGATCTCTAAAACTGGTGAACACATGATAATCAAATAATGGAAAAAATGAGTGGAAAGTCGTAAGGAGGTTCTTCGAAGCAAAAGGAAGCGAAGCGCCAGAATTGGAGACAGAATGATCTCCATTCTCCATAATGGAGAGTCGGGGCCTATATTTTTTTATGCTATTTTACCTTAAAGAGGGTATTTTGGTCCTACCTAATACTGATGATCATGTGCTAAGAACAATTAAGTAGGGTTGGTTCGATGACTATGAGGATGATGATCATATGACTTGTTATTAATAACGAGTAGAAGTTGTATGATGATGATTAGTAGGACTTGTTATTATGATGATGCATGATGCGAGCATGAAGAGTTATTATATATCAGTGGGTGAAATGAACATAGATTGGATTGAAGTGAAGGCAACATGTGGTGCATGTCGAAAGTAGTACTAATCCAAACTTGATCAAGTTAGAATTAGTATTACTTTCGACATGCACCACATGTTGCCTTCACTTCAATCTAAGCCATGTTTAGGCATAGCAGTAGATAAGAGAGGACACTTCTCTCTATTAGCTAGCTAACACCCTAAATTAACCCCTCAAAACCCCCTAAACCCACCCCCTTAAAAAAAACAAAAGCCTCAGCTCTTGCCAGCTGCTGACGTGTGGATGCCTTTTGGTCCCGGTTGGGGCTACCAACTGGGACCAAAGGCCCTCCTGCCTGGGCTCGCCGCAGCAGCCATGTGGAGGCCCATCTGTCCCGGTTGGTATAAGAACCGAGACTACAAGTATGGGGTTTAGTACCGAACCTTTAGTCCCAGCTGCTGAACCGGGACAAATGGGCCTTACGAACCGGGACAAATGGCCCTTTTTCTACTAGTGGGGCCAAGAAGGGGACAGACCAGCCCCTAGGGGGCTGGTGCGCCCCATGTAGGCCGAATAAGGGGGGAAGGGAAGAGGGGAAGAGAGAAAGGAAATGGAGCAATTCGGCCTCACCCTTCCTTCCACTATTAGGAAAAGGGCTATAGCTAATATGGACATTAATGACGCACCGTGTATGTGATGCACCACTGTTATATAGCAGTGGAGCACCAGATGCGTGTGTGCCATTAATGTCATATTACTAATGGCGCACCTGGCGTGTCGTGCGTCATTACTAGTTTTGAAAAAAATAATTAAAAAAATTGTTAGCAGTGGCGCATCAGGGGATAGTGCGCCATTACTAGTTGACATAGTAATGGCGCACCTGTACAAAGTGCGCCATTACTATGTGTATGACTTGGTCAAACCTTGGTCAAACTTAGTAATGGCGTATTTTGCATAGGTGCGCCATTACTATGTCAAACTTAGTAATGACTTTATTTGCAAAATCTTTCTGGAATTTAGTAAAATGGGCATAACTTTTGCATACGAACTCGGATTAAAAAGTTTTTTATATGAAACATCATCTACTCGAAAAGTTACATAAGAAATCAACAAGTTCCTATGAAGTGAGCTGGTGCTAGGGTTGGATAGAACTGCGATGTTAAGCATGCTCGGGCTAGAGTAGTGTGAGGATGGGTGACCTTTCGGGAAGTTTGACCATGGAGTGCTATTTTGACTTGAGATTTAGCATATTGACTCGAGATTAAGAAAAAAATCGAAAAAAATGTCAATTTTTTTGAATTTTTTTTGAAAAAAAATGTTAGTAATTGTGCACTTCTATGTGGTGCGTCATTACTAAGTCAGATAGTAATGGCGCACCAGATAGGCACTATTTGTTACTAATGGCGTGATAATAGTGGCGCACCTGTAGTGCGCCATTAATGGCCAAAACAGGTGCGTCACTAATTAGCCTTTTCCTAGTAGTGTTCTCTCCTCCCTCCTCCTTCCTTCCCCCTTCGGATGAATATGGAAGGGGGGGGGGCGAATTGGGAGGCGCCCAAGTAGGATTCCTGCTACTTTGGGGGGGGGGTGGTGGACTTGGCTTCCTCTCCTCCCCTCCAACCTATATATATGAGGGGGGCACCGCTAGAACACACAACATTGATTGTTAGGCGTGTGCGACGGCCCTCTCCACAGTTTACATCTCCTACTTGGGCTGGAGTAGTGTGAGGATGGGTGACCTTCCGGGAAGTTTGACCATGGAGTGCTATTTTGACTTGAGATTAAGCATATTGACTCGAGATTAAGAAAAAAATCGAAAAAAATGTGAATTTTTTTGAATTTTTTTTGAAAAAAAAATGTTAGTAATTGTGCACTTCTATGTGGTGCGTCATTACTAAGTCAGATAGTAATGGCGCACCAGATAGGCATAGTAATGGCGCACTATCTGGGATAGTAATGGCACACCAGAGGTGAGCCATTACTATTTGTTACTAATGGCGTGATAATAGTGGCGCACCTGTAGTGCGCCATTAATGGCCAAAACAGGTGTGTCACTAATTAGCCTTTTCCTAGTAGTGTTCTCTCCTCCCTCCTCCTTCCTTCCCCCTTCGGATGAATATGGAAGGGGGGGCGAATTGGGAGGCGCCCAAGTAGGATTCCTGCTACTTTGGGGGGGGGGTGGACTTGGCTTCCTCTCCTCCCCTCCAACCTATATATATGAGGGGGGGCACCGCTAGAACACACAACATTGATTGTTAGCCGTGTGCGATGGCCCTCTCCACAGTTTACATCTCCGGTCATATTCACGTATTGCTTAGGCGAGACCCTGCGCGGATTACTTCATGATCACCGTCACCATGCCGTCGTGCTGATGGAACTATCCCTCGACACTTTGCTGGATCAAGAGTTCGAGGAACGTCATCAAGCTGAACGTGTGCAGAACTTTCGATGCATGATCGGTCGAAACAAGAAGAAGTTCGACTCCATCAACCGCGTTGTAAAACGATTCCGCTTTCGGTGTACGAGGATACGTGGACACACTCTCCCCTTCTCGTTGCTATGCATCTCCTAAATAGATCTTGCGTGATAGCGTGAGCGTATGATTTTTTTTTTGAAATTCCATGCTACGTTTCCCAACACGTGGATTGAAAAAATGTTCGTGATTTTCTAAACAAATCTTTGCTTATTCAAATTTTTTTTTGCAATTTCGGAAACAAATGTTTGAGAAATAAAAATATGTTTGTTTTTTCTTTAAATTTCGTGTATTAAAAAATGTTAAGAAAATTGAATAATATTTCGCCAATTCAAAAAAAATTCATGAAACGAAAAATATCCTAAAATTCAAAAACTGTTCGTGACTTACAAAACATTTTATTCATTCATAAAATGTTCGCAGATTCAGAAAATGATCATGCATTTCAAAAAATGTTCGTTAAATAAAAAAATATTTGTGAATTTAAATAATGGTTTCAACAATTTCTAAAAAAAATGTTCATTGATTCCAGAAGTGTTCTCCAATTCAAGAAAATTGTTTACAAAAATGTTCACAGCTTGGAATTTTTTTTGGAAATAGTATAGAATGTTCATGAATTCAAAAAATTGTTCTTGATTTTAAAAAATATTCGAAAATTTGTAAAAGTGTTCACGAACTTGAAAAATATTCTTGGTTTCAAATATGTGCATGAGTTTAAAAAAAAGTTCATGATTTCACAAAATTGAGAGTGATAGTATATCTGGATGATGCAGCAAAATATGATTACGGCCATTGGAGGTTATGATTTTTTTTCTCCCGTTGTAATAGGCAGGCCCTTTTGCTACAAGTCGGTTCGAGCTAGTTAATTTTTCTCCATCACTTCTCTGGCAACAATCATCATGTAAACAGTTCAATACGCCCGGCTAACCGAACTATCAGCCAGTCGTTTGTGCGCTCGCACGTGAGAACCCACAAATATTCTTTTCCTTCCCCGTGAAGTTATCGTCGACAGAGTCCGCACGTTTCTCGTCTCCTTCCTTTTTCTCCCTCGTGACTTCCACTCACAACCCCCCCCCCCCCCCCCCCCCCCCCAAACACACACACACACACATGCCGAGGGCCCACCTCCACTTGCCGCTCACCCCTTCGTCCCTCCTCATCGTCGCTAGAAGCTTTCGGTGCCGCTCACACCCTCACCGCTACCGTTCGTAGCAATTTTCGTGGCTCCATGTTGCAGCATCGTCATCCCCGCCGTTTGCCAAATGCAGCAAATCCCCTCGCTAGTTCTAGCTCTTTGTGCCTACAGTTCTAGCATTGACGACTTCGCAACTTCTAGCATTTGCTCTCGCCAATTGCAGCTCCCCTCTCAGGTGGTTGAGGCATATGCCCTCGGCAGTTCCATCATCGACTAACGCGGTCTTACATCGCCAAATTGATCACCGTCAGACATGGTTCGAGCTCATCGTCTCCATTCTTGCAACAACCTTGGTGACCGGTTCTATCATGCATCCCTGCAGTCACAGTCGCGTGCCGCCGTCTCCAGCATCGGTGATAGCCCGTTAGAGGGAGCTGCAACCGGTAGTGGCAGAGTTGCATTCACGCGCGACAAAGCTGCAAGGGCATACGGCGACTACATGCCCAAGCGGCGATTTGGGTGAGATTTCTATAAGCGGAGACATTTTTTGTTGTGACCAATGATGGAATTTGCCACCATTGATGACAAAGGGCGCTACCAACGATGCATATGTCACCGATGACACTACGAGCGGCACCGGTGAGTGTGAGAACGAGGCTCGCCCTCCTGCAAGTGGGGCCTGGAGGGAGTAGGCGGTAGCGCCGAGCGTTTGCACATGGAGGAGAAGGACGAACAGCAAGACGATATCGTGCATTTTGCATGGATCTAACGGTTGTGAATGAGAGCATCTAACATACGCCTGGCGGATGGCCGGCCGACGACGCCTATTACTACCTTAATTCTAAACGCCCATTCCTTTACAGACATTTTATGGTTATCACGTTCTAACTAACGTCCCCCGTGTAGCAAAAGATATGCAGCATGGTACTTCTTATTTGGCGGATTTGGCAACTAAGGAATGAGGAAAGGAAGTCCCTTCCCTTACTACTTCGGTGAAATTCCTACAGAGCTACTGGCAGTCCCTTAATCATTCATGTAGGTTTTGAACGGAGGAGATACTGAAAGAAAAAATGCCCCTAGTCGTGGAATTTGAGATGTCAGGACCTGTGTCTACCGATACTCCTCTTAAATGGACAACCCCGCCGGTGGAGAAGGTTGCGCTTCCGGTTGATGGTGCTTTTTCAAGTGTGGACGGCACTGCAGCAAATGGGCATGATACTTCGGAAAACATGATGGGACAATAATATTCGTGGTCTACAGGTATTAGTTCCACTGCAATGATGCGCTGGAAACGGAGATTCATGCTCTGATGCAAGGCATGGCGCTAGCCTTGGAACACGAAACTTCCAATCATTGTGTAGTCGTACTCGTCCACAATCCTAACTATCTTTAGTGATGGGTTGCTTGTCCGGTCTCTGGATGAACATATAGCGTTGGAGATTCTAGCCTCATGAGAGGTTCGGGAATTTACTCCACAAAAGCTTCATTGTTCTCGTAATAGAGTGGCAGATTATTTAATATGGTATAATGTTACCGAACGTAGCATTGTTGTTTGGCAATACAGAGGGCCTCCATGTACTATGGAATCTCGCCTATGCACTGTAGCTCTATAATTTTGGAACAAAAGTCCCTTTCACGTAGAAGAAAACATGGGAAATTAATCTTTCTCCCGAATCTTGATAATTTTATTATTTCCGCTAACTCTATTTTAATAAAAATCGCAATCTCTTTATTTATTTTTTGAAGGGATCGCAATCTCTTTATTTTATTCTATGCGATGGAGATAAAAGAAGCCAGATTTAAAAGAGTGAAATGGGCCTGTGCATAACATAACAATTCACCGTGGAGCACTTCAATGTGGCCAGGTTTGGGCCACTTAGACAGCCCATGGAATTAACCCAAAACCTGCAGATGTTTATCGATCTATAAACCCTAGGGTTGTCTCAAAAAAAATCTATAAACCCTAGGGCTAGTATCGACATTTCGGTCAAACGATCGTCTCGCCGCCGCCTCCCTCGACTCTGGCCCTCATACACTGCACCAAGGAGCACGTACGGGAGCAACCCACACCTGCCGCTACCAGCTACACGCCGTCCGGGTGGGCCGACCTCCCGCCGGACCTGCTCAGCGACGTCTCCGGCCGCCTGCACGACGCCATCGACTTCACCCGCTTACACGCCGTCTGCACGCCGTGGCGTGAAGCGCTGCTGTCCCAGAATGCACCTCGCCGCGCGTTCCTGCCGTATCTCGTCACGCCGTGCAAACATCTCATCCTGCGCTCCACGGTCGACTTCGGGAGCATTGACACCTCTCAGTCGGAGACGACCTGCCGCCGAAGCTGCGAGGACGTCGTCCTCGTGCAACGGCCGTACGCGATATTAACCGGCAACGGCGACAGCGGCGAGAGGAACTGGGTTGCTTGTGGGGATGGCTCGGCCGCCTGGATCTTCAGCCATACAATGCTACACAACGTTCTCACCGGGGCTGTCATCAATCTGCCCCTGTTACCGGAGCCGATGTGGGACCGCAAGTTCAAGCCGCGGATGGAAGATCTACGTGGTATTGTCTATGGCGACGGCACCACCTTTCTCTACAGCATTTATGACCAGTATAATGGCACGCCTGCTATCACTGCCGCCATCCTACCTGCCGGTGGTACGGTGTGGACATTTGTGGATAAGGAGCTACAATTTTATGCACGCTGTAGCGGCCATTTTGTCGCCGCATATCTTGACGGCAAGATCCTAGTGTGCGTGGATTGGCACCACTGGTATGTCCTGAATTTGGATGATAGCGGCAGCAACAACCACGTGCTTCAGTCATGGTGGATTCAAAATGCAGAACACAAATACCGGGACGATTGCTTCTACGTCCTGGAATCCCGGTGTGAGCTACTGTTAGTATCCATCCTGGTTAAACAAGACTGGAGCTGTGGTAACACTGATGATAACACGGCACATGCGATGTCACTGACGGTGCACGCGCTAGAAGAACAGGATGAAGGCGGCAAGGTGCGGTGGGTGGCCAGAGATGGCCAAAGACTAGGTGACCGCGTCCTCTTCCTTGGGTCGCCTGCAAGCTTTGTCATGGATGCCACACAGCTTGGCATGGATGGCGGGTGCGCCTACTTAATTTTCAAAGGTGGTTTGTTCAAGTACAGATTTATCGACGACGAGGCCAAGGTCGTGACGCGGCTTCATCCAATATGGAGTGCCAACATGACATGCGTGTGGCTTCACCCCAAGCCTCACTTTCGTCCCAGCACCAAAAAAATAGAGGCTCCAAAGAAGAAGCAAAAGGTTCACCAAATTTAAATTGGATGCATACATACAATTGCAGTCTAATTACCTATTCTGTTTGGAACTTATTTACTCGTAGTTTGATGAGGAAATAAATCATATCACCCAGGATGCAGAATAAGTTATTCATCACCCGAGGTAATTTTACGATTATCTCATAATTAAATTATGGTTGGATCTAACATTCTTAAGAAGTTGCTCCTCACTTCTACCTATTCTCTCAACATGTACACTATTCACATCATCTCTATGCCACATCATCAATCAGTTTGCAAAATCAGCCAATCACTCCTCACACTAGTAGAAAACAGGGCTTTCGTTCGGGCCTGACCAGCACATTAGTCCCAGTTCTGCACGAACCGGGACCCATGGGGTGCATTAGTCCCGGTTCGTGAGCCCAGGGGGGCGGTCGGGGCCTCGTGGGCATTGCTCCCGGTTCGTTTCGACCCACAGCCATTGGTCCCGGTTTGTGGCTCGAACCGGGACAGAAGGAGGAGCTTTACTCCCGGTTCTAGCCATGAACCGGGACAAATGAGTTGCCTATATATACCCCATCGCCGCAGCAGAGCACTCCACCGTGTGCTCTGTTTTTTCTGGCCGGCGAGGGGAGGGCATTTTGGTGCTCTAGCTCACCTCCTATGCGCATGAGGTGTTCGATGAAATGTCTGAGCCACACTAGTTAATCTTTCTCCTCTCGAAACTCAACCTCCGAGCTCCATTTTCCCCGAGATTTGTCTAGGTTTAGCGGTCCATCACGTCTCGTCCACGTCTTCACCGCCGTCGATCGCCCGCGCGGGTCTCGTCGCCGGCACCACCGTGGTGAGCCTCTTGTTCTTATCTTTTTTCTGAAAGAAAAAAGTTCTTACTTCAGATAGATATTTGTCTAATTTTCTTACTTTTATCATTCTTTGTTATTATATAGTGCGATGGTTTTGGTATCCGCCCCCGTCGGCTCTCGTCCTGTCTATGATTCGGATGTGGTATATATTATCTTTTTATAACTATCTTGTTCATTTATTGTTTATGACAATTATGCCGACCAACGTGACATAGATTTTATTTATCTAGGAGGTGGTTGAACCGGAAATTCCAACCGACCCTATTGTCGAGAGGTTAAATTTAATTGAAGAATAAAACAATTACTTGAAGGGAAAAATAAAAAAAATTGAGGAGGAGAAGATGATATTAGAGTTGCATGTTGTGGATGTCGTCGATGATCACAGTATCAAGATGGATGCAATGCGGTTGAAGATTAGAAAGATTAGAAAATATGCCATTCATATCGAGGCTTGCTATCAATATGCAATTGGATCAATTGTACCTTGGTTGCGATTATGATCGCATTTGTTGTTGCATTGAAATGTTTTACATAATTTCAATGTATGATTTAATTAGATGCTCTGGAGAGCTATATGTTGTTCAATGAGAACTATGTATATACTTTTGTTTGAATGTGATGATGAACTTCTATTAATTTGGTCACTTATCTACTTCGAAAGAGATTGTCTGTTTCGTACACGAACTGCATCCAGTTTTTTCCGTAACCCTCTCAACTTTCTTGCACATGCTATCTGGGTCAAATGATGATACCATGCCAACTTTCAAACCTTTTCATAGTTCATTTGAAATGCTTTTCAATTTCAGGGTCTTATAACTCAAAATAATCAGTAAATGCATGAAAAATAACAAATGAAGTCAGAAATGATTGAAAATTGATGATGTGGCTTTGAATGGTGCATTTTGAACACATAAAAAGTCAGGAGTTCAAATAAGTTTAAAATAATGAAATCCCTTTGTAACAGACGAGTTTCCGTATGAAATCCTCATACTTTGAAAGAGATTGTCCGTTTTGTACACGAAGTGCATCCAGTTTTTGTCGTAACCCTCACAACTTTCTTGCACATGCTATGTGGATGAAATGATGATACCATGCCAACTTTCAACCTTTTTAGAGTTCATTTGAAATGCTTTTCAATTACAAGGTCTTATAGCTCAAAATAATCAATAAATGCATGAAAAATAACAAATGAAGTCAAAAATGGTTGAAAATTAATGATGTGGCTTTGAATGGTGCATTTTGAACACAGAAAAAGTCAGGAGTCCAAATAAGTTTTAAAAATGAAATCTCTTTGTAAGAGACGAGTTTCTGTATGAAATCGTGATACTTTGAAAGAGATTGTCCGTTTTGTACACGAAGTGCATCCAGTTTTTGCCGTAACCCTCTCAAATTTTTCTTGCACATGCTATGTGGATGAAATGATGATACCATGCCAACTATCAACCTTTTCAGAGTTCATTTGAAATGATTTTCAATTTCAGGGTCTTATAGCTCAAACTAATTAGTAAATGCATGAAAAATAAAAAATGAAGTCAGAAATGGTTGAAAATTGACGATGTGGCTTTAAATGGTGCATTTTGAACACACAAAATGTCAGGAGTTTAAATAAGTTTTAAAAAATGAAATCCCTTTGTAATAGACGAGTTTCCGTATGAAATCCTGATACTTTGAAAGAGATTGTCCGTTTTGTACACGAAGTGCATCCAATTTTTGTTGTAACCCTCTCAACTTTCTTGCACATGCTATCTGGGTCAAATGATGATACCATGCCAACTTTCAACCTTTTCAGAGTTCATTCGAAATGCTTTTCAATTACGGGGTCTTATAGCTCAAAATAATCAGTAAATGCATGAAAAATAATAACTGAAGTCTGAAAGGGTTGATAATTGATGATGTGGCTTTGAATGGTGCATTTTTGAACACACAAAAAGTCAGGAGTTCAAATAAGTTTTAAAAAAATGAAATCCCTTTGTTAGAGACGAGTTTCCGCATGACATTCTGATACTACGAAAGAGATTGTCCGTTTTATACACGCAGTGCATCCAGTTTTTGCCGTAACCCTCTGAACTTTCTTGCACATGCTATGTGGATGAAATGATGATAACATGGCAACTTTCAACCTTTTCAGAGTTCATTTGAAATGCTTTTCAATTTCATGGTCTTATAGTTCAAAATAATCAGTAAATGCATGAAAAGTAACAAATGAAGTCAGAAATCGTTGAAAATTGTTGATGTGGATTTGAATGGTGCATTTTGAACACACAAAAATTCAGGAGTTCAAATAAGTTTTAAAAATGAAATCTATTTGTAACAGACGAGTTTTCGTATGAAATCCTGATATTTGGAAGAGATGGTCCGTTTTGTACACGAAGTGCATCCAGTTTTTGCCTAACCCTCTCAACTTTCCTGGACATGCTATGTGGATGAAATGATGATACCATGCAAACTTTCAACCTTTTCAGAGTTCATTTGAAATGCTTTTCAATTTCAGGGTCTTATAGCTCAAAATAATCAGTAAATGCACGGAAAATAACAAATGAAGTCAGAAATGGTTGAAAATTGATGATGTAGCTTTGAACGATGCATTTTGAACACACAAAAAGTCAGGAGTTCAAATAAGTTTAAAAAAAATGAAATCCCTTTGTAACAGACGAGTTTCCGTATGAAATCCTGATACTTCGAAAGAGATTGTCCGTTTTGTTAACAAAGTGCATCCAGTTTTTGCCGTAACCCTCTCATCTTTCTTGCACATGCTATGATGGGTCAAATGATGATACCATGCAAAAATAAAATTAACTAAAACACTTATATACAACTCTAATAGCAAAAGGAATGAACTAAAAAGCTTTTATAAACCTCTAGTATTTTTTGAACTAAAATTATATAAAATTCATGCCACTGAAATTATCAAAATATTTTCTATTCAAAACATGAAAAGTAGAAAGAAACAAAAGTAGAAACAAAATAAAATAAATTAAAATGTTAAAAAAATAAATAAGTAGAAACAAAATAAAATAAACTTTAATAAAATAAATAGGTCGAAACAAAATAAACTTCAATAAAGTAACATAAATAAACTTTAATAAAATAAATAAAAATAGCAACAGTAAGTTTTTTGTTGTAAGTAGAAACAAAATAAAATAAATAAAACAGCAAAAAAAATAAAAAATAAAGTGCCACCTGCTCGGCCACGACGGCCTGAATGCGAGTAGAAACCAAACCATGGGTCAGGATTCAGGCCCACAGGAGGCCCAGTAGGCCCACAAGCACATAGTGACAAATTAGGCCCGCAAGCCGGCAGTTGAGAGGAGGTCGAGAGGGTTGGTGCAGCAGCGCTTATAAACCACTCTCGAGCTCTCTCAGCTAGCGAGGTGGGACTACAGTTTTGGCCGCGACGCGGGCAGCACAGGACCTTTGGTCCCGGTTGGTGCCACCAACCGAAACTAAAGGTGTGCATTGGTCCCAGTTCGTAGCACCAACCAGGACCAATGCCCCCCCCCTTTAGTCCCGGTTGATGCCACCAACCGCGACATAGGCCGCCCCTTCCCGCCCTTTGGGCTGCCGAAAACTAACCTTTGGTCAAGGTTGGTGGCACCAACCGTGACTAAAGGGTGCATTGGTTAGTCACGGTTGGTGCTACGAACCGGGACCAATGCCCTGGGTATATAAGCTGGACTTGTGAAAAATTTCACTTCTCATCTCGCAGTTGCCGCCCCAACGACGCCGACGACATCAACGCCGCTAGGCTGCCGCCCCGTCCGCCGCCTCTGTCATCGCTGTCGCCCCTGCCCCGGCCTCGCCGCACCCTACCCGACCTCGACGCGCCCTTCCCCGACCTCGCCGTCGCGCACGCTGAGCGCCCTGCCACGACCTCGCCACCACTCGCCTACAGTGTGAGCCCGCGTCGTTCCTCCTCCTCCCCCCTTCCCCCCACGCCCCAACGCCGCAGCGCGCCCGCCCCAACGCCGTCGTGCGCCCGCCCCGACGCCGCCGCCCGCCCCGGTGCCGACGAAGAAGAAGGCCCACTGTTCACTTATATATTGATATTTTTGTTCATATTGTAGTAGTAGTAGATGATGATGATGTATGTATGTATGTTCATATGCAAAAGTTAGGATTTTTGGTGATATTATTGTAGAATATGATGATGATATTATAGAATATGCAAATGTTTGTATGTTCATATGCAGAGAATTTTTATTTTGTTCATAGAATCTTTTTTTGTTCATAGAATTTTTATTGTAATTTTGTTCATAGGATTTTTATTGTAATTTTGTTCATAGGATTTTTTTCTGTTGTAATTTTGTTCATAGAATTTTTATTTTGTTCATACAATTATTATTTTTGTAATTTTGTTCATAAAGTTTTAGGATGAAAAAAAAGAAGAAGAAGAAATAAAAATTCTATGAAATAAAAGAAGAAGAAGAAATAAAAAGGGAGGAGGAGAATTTTCGTTTATGTTTAGGATTATTTTAGTTTATGTTTAGTTTAGGAAGAAGGAAAAGAAAAAGATGAAGAAGAAGAGAAATAAATAAGAAGAGGAAAAAAGGAAAGAAAGAGGAGAGGAAGAAAGGAATAGAGGAGAAGAAGAAAAAATAGAAAATATTCTATTTTTTCTTCTTAACCTCTATTCCTTCTTCTTCTCCTCTTTTTTTCTTCTTTTTTTATTCTGCTTCCTTTTCTTATTTTTTATCGGGTATGTCGTTGTCGATATAACCCCCTCTCAACCGTGATAACTTATACCACGGGAGCACCCCCCGGCGCTCTCGCTCAACCAAAACTCTCGAGGACACACAAACCATAGAAAAAACGATGTCGGTCTCCTACACCCTCCCGCCGCGCCCCTACCCGACAAACTCTCTCGAGGCCACCCAAATTTACCAAGTTAAAAGAGGGTTGTTGTCGAGGCCACCCAAACCCTTGAAGCGTTGCGGATCAAGACCACCCCAAACCCTAGAGAAGCAGCGTCGAGGCCACTAATTAATATGATTCCTTATGGTGATTAGCCAGTTAGTTCTACGTTTGCCACTAATATATCCATCTGTCATGTTTGAATAATAATTGCCATGTTGTAAAAATTTGCAGAAACTATGGACCCCCGAGACGAAGCAACTGAAGCGATATTGGGGGACATAATCGCACACGGAAGTGAGTCCGTCTTGTCGTTTCTCAACGACACCGATGGTCTAGAAGGAGAGGGTGAAGAAGCAGACTATGGTGATCGAACAATGCAGGAGGAAGGACATGATCATGATGGATCCGGTGACCCAATGTCGGTGCAAGAAGGACACCGTGACGACGACTACGGTGACCGAACGGAGTCCGGCCAGGTATATATTTTAATTAAGCATGTGCTGACTATAGCTAGCTGATTGATGCATTAATTGTTTTTGGTATGTACACATATATTAATGAACTCTCGTCTTCTTTTTTCTAGCCCTCCGGATCGAGCACAACTTCGGTAAAGAGACAAGGCCCGAAGAAAACATTGCGCTCGGATGAAAGGTTTGAGCTCATAGAAATAGCGCGCGATGGCATGCCGATTGAACCCATCCGTACAAAGGAAGCATTTGCTGCTCAGTGCGGGGTTCTTGTTAGGGACAAGATCCCGATCAGCATCCACCAATGGTTAAAGCCGGCTAAAGAAGATCCTGAGGTGTCTTATGTCTCCGATATGCAGAAAGAAGATCTTTGGACCATGCTGAAGGCAAATTTCACCGTACCGCTAGAGGAGGATCCGGAGAAGCCAGTTAAAGAGCAATTCATCAAGTCTCATGCTCTTAAGAAGATGGCAGAACTATTCAGGAGGTGGAAGAATGAGCTGAAAAGATCTGTCGACAAAGAAGAGACACCAGAATTCATCGGCAGGTATGAGAAGATCAGAGATCACTGGCCCGCATTTGTGGCCCACAAGACATCGGACAAGAGTAAGAAGAAGTCAATGACAAACAAGAAGAATGCTGCGAAGAAGAAACTTCACCATCGCACGGGGTCAGGTGGCTACCTCAAAGCCCGGCCGTTGTGGGCCAAGGCTGAGAATGACCTGCTTGATAAAGGTGTTGAACCAGAGACATTCAGGTGGCCAGACCGTTGCCGGACTTGGTTCTTCGGGGTTGGCGGAACCTTGGACCCTGTATCAGGGAAGTGCGTTTGGACGGACGAGCAAATGAGAATACCAGTCACGAGGCTTCAGGAGTATATCGATGCAGCAAAGAAAGGGACGTTCGTTCCAAACAGATAGAACGACGAGCTCACAATGGCGCTCGGGAATCCTGAGCACCCTAGACGGACACGAGGGACGCCAGGCTCCGTTCCGTGGAAGGCTGGGTTTCTGGACGCACGCGGTTACAAATGCCAGGACAGGAGGAAGAAAGTGGAGCATACCCAACTGAAGGCGCTGCACACAAGGGTACTAGCGATAGAGGAACGAGAAGCAAATCGCAGCAAACGAACTGCCGAAGCTTCCCCTGAAGCTACCCCGCCATCTCAGTGGAAAAGCAGTGTGGCTTCCACCGAGCTGCTTCAGCAGGAGCCTGTCTTCACGGATCCTGCTAGCTACCCCATCGATGCTATCACGGAGTCTCAACATTGCCACCTTATGACGCAATGGATGAATTTCAAAGTCAAGTCGGCTGTTGGCTTTGTTTTACCTACTGAACCTGGCGTAACCTACCACTACCGGCCGATTCTAGAAGGATATGCTAGGGTGATGGTGGATCAAATAACGGACGGATTTGAGGACCTCGAGCTTGACCACCCTACGGGTGAAGGGGAGATTCGGCTGGGTTCTTCTCTGAAGACTCCATGCCTATGGCGGAAGGAGCTCATCAACCTGCCGAACTGGACGCCTCCGCCTCCTCCTCCTCCTCCGGCGAGTCAGGGCACTCCGCCTCCTCCTCCGGCAAGTGATCAGGGCACTCTGCCTCCTTCTCCGGCGTGTGGCGGCACTCTGCCTCTTTCTCCGCCTGCACTAGCGCGCCCGAGCAGCTAGCCTCCTCCTTCTCTGCCTCGTCAGCAAGGGCGGAAGAGACCCGCCACCGCTCCGGCTGCTCTAGAGCCTCGTAGTCCTTCTCCTCCGCCTCATAAGCAAGCATGAAAGAAGACAGCCGCAGCCGCTTCGTCTGCTCCGGCGTCTAGCGATACAGTCAGAGGCGGGAGGCAATACAGATTCGGTCCTTCTTTGAAGACTCCAGAGAAGTTACCATATGAGAGGACCAAGGAGGAAAACACGAATATCATGCGAGCTGAAGTGACAAAATTCTTTGAAGGGGTGAAAGCAAAGAAACATCCACCTCCGGAGGAGAAGATTGATCCGGTAAAAGCGAAGCGCACTCTGGATGCCCTGAAGAAACCACCAAAGTCTCTGCCGAAAGCCAACTATGACCGCATTATTGAAAAGTCATTTCTCGAAGCGAAGCGGTCGGGAAGTACTATCAGTGATCAAAGGTTAGAAGAACGACAAGTTGGGAAAAAAATTGCCCAGCTCGGCGAACAAGTGGACCAATCGTGCCCCCCGCTCAAGGTATCTAGCGACATCGTCGCTAATGATCTGAGGATGGTGCCCGTTATAGCAATCTTGGAGACTACCTGCCTGACGATGTACATTATGATTTCGCGGAGGTGGACGAACATAGATATGAGTACGGAAAGCTTCTCGTCAAAGATGAAAAATCTCTAACAACGATGATGCGAAGATTTCATGATTGGTACATGAAAACCTACAGAGAGTCTGGGGGGAAGGATATTTTGACGCTGAGAGTTAAAGAGAAGCATGACCTCGTTGGAATTGAACAGTTGAATGTTCCATATGAGGACTTCTTCCAGTTTTTCAATCAACAGGCCCTCGATAAATTAACGATCACTTGCTACTGTCTGTAAGTACTAATTCTGTCATTAAGTCTCTATATATAGGTTAGCTCTTTCATTGCATGTATTTATAATTATCCTCACTATATTATGCAGATTGAAGATCACCGAATTGAAGAAAAGAGAAATCGGTGATATTGGGTTCGTTAACACAAATCTCATAGATGCAAATGAGGTTAAATTTCATGCCAAAAATACCGAGGCCAACTTGCTACGATCGTTGGTAATAAGTGGAAATAAAGATATAATACTCTTTCCTTACAACTTCAAGTGAGTGTTACTGTCTTGTGCATATTCGGTTTCCCTTATTAGTCCAGGTTATAGTAATGTAATTGGTGAGTTATGCATGCGTGCACAGCTTCCAGTATATTCTCCTAGAGATTAAGCTTGAGCAGGGACTAGTAACCGTCTTAGACTCGAGACGAAAAGATCCTAAGGAGTATGTAGACATGACTGAAATGTTCGAGAAGTAAGTTAAATCGATCATTATCGCACCATATCAGCAACTTTGTTCAATTCCTGATAGCAAGTAATTGTTTTCTTTGTCTGGCAGGGTTTGGACAAAATTCACCAAAAAAGTTCCGAGACTGCCGAAGAAGCTGCAATTTAGACACCCGAAAGTAAGTACTACTAGCATGTTCCGCGCATCTCCTAGTGATTGAAGCGCTAGTTTCATTAATACCATTTATAGCATGTTTGCCTATCATTTTGATTGACCTCTATTTCTTGTAAAGTGGTTGTGTTAGGAAGCCGGGAATAATTACTGTGGATACTATGTTTGTGAGTCCATCCGCCACACGACCTGTGAGCGGGGCTACTCTGACGAACAATATGAAGTGTGTAAGCAATAATATTCTCAATTTTATTTTATTACCATCATTTGTGTTGAGTTTCATTTATTTATATATATATATGTATTGACCCCCTTCTTCAAATTAGATCTTTCGGATGCGGGATGAACTCCTACCACCAGATCGTATGCGAGCAATTCAAGAGGAATTGGCGGCATTCTTCCTTGACCACGTGATCGCTAAAGACGGAGAATACCATGTAGACCCTGTGTTCATATATAATTAGGAGATTATATTGTAAGAGATAATTATATTGTATATATGTAACCAGTAGCGTCGGATAGATATATGAGAACTTGTTGTTCGACCAATCTCTCAGAGAAGGAGAGGTGGTCGATATCACTTCTCTCCATATGCATATGTTCATGACGATCTTCTGTTTCCTTCATTTTCTTACTAGCTAGCGTGTCGAGTCCTCTCTATACGTATAATATGTAGCGTACGTCGACCAAGCACGGAGATAAGAGAGGACACTTCTCTCTATTAATTAGCTAGATAACACAATATATGAAACACCTAAATTAACCCCCCAAAACCCCTAAACCACCCCCTTTCAGAAAAGAAACAAAAACCTTAGCTCCTGCCAGCTGCTGACGCGTGGACGCCTATTGGTCCCGGTTTGTGCCACCAACCGGGACCAAAGGGCCTCCTACCTGGGCTTGCCGCACGGGCCACGTGGAGGCCCATCTGTCCCGGTTCATGTAAGAACCGGGACTAAAGGCCCAGGGCATTAGTAACGACACTTTAGTCCCGTTTCAATAACCGGGACAAAAGGCCCTTAAGAACCGGGACAAATGGCCCTTTTTCTACTAGTGACATCAGCAGCTCAGCCACACCAGCAACTATCTCCTTGCATGCATTCGCATTCAGTTACCAAACACAAGCATGCATGCAATCAATAACCACGGCCTTCCACCTTTGAAAACATGTCACGTTCCAAAAAAATGTGCGTACACCCTTCCAATTCCATGTTGACCCGCATTCAGCCTATCATTAGAAGGAAACTGCAAAGCCTAGCTTTGAAAAAATGGCATGCTCCAAAAAAATATCCCTATGCATAACCCCTTCCAATTCCCTGCTTACCCACATGCAGCCCGATGGAAGCAATAAAGAAAGGAAACTATTGGACACGATCTAAAAAAATGGAAACTGATGGAGGCGCCATCTTCTCTCCTTCACATTCCAATATCACATAGTAATCTCTTCCCTTTCCTAGCATCTTCTTTTGCCCTTCCAATGGTACAAGTACCGAATCTCCATACGATGAATCCCTTCTGCATCCCTGTCCTCGCAAACAAAATAATCCTTCTCCTTTGCCCAACGTGCAGTAGCCATCGCCTCATCATGGATCCACCTGTTATCTTCTTGCTACTATGGCCTGCCGACTGTTGGGGAACGTAGCAGAATTTTAAAATTTTCTACGCATCACCAAGACAATCTATGGAGTCATCTAGCAACGAGGGAGAGAGGAGTGCATCTACATACCCTTGTAGATCGCGCGCGGAAGCGTTCAAGAGAACGGGGTTGATGGAGTCGTACTCGACGTGATCCAAATCACCGATGACCAAGTGCCGAACGGACGACACCTCCGCGTTCAACACACGTACGGTTGGGAAGACGTCTCCTCCAACTTGATCTAGCAAGGGGGAAGGAGAGGTTGATGAAGATCCAGCAGCACGACAGCGTGGTGGTGGAAGCAACGGTGATCTCGGCAGGGCTTCGCCAAGCGCAGGGAGACGGGGGAGTGTCACGGGAGGGAGAGGGAGAGGCCAGGGGCTTGGGGTGCGGCTGCCCTCCCTCCCCCCACTATATATAGGGTGCCTAGGGGGGCGCCGGCCCTAGGAGATCCAATCTCCTAGGGGGCGGCGGCCAAGGGGGTGCCTTGCCCCCCAAGGCAAGGGTGGCGCCCCCACCCCTAGGGTTTCCAACCCTAGGCGCAGGGGAGGCCCAAGGGAGGCGCACCAGCCCCTCCCACTTCAGCCCATGGGCCCCTCCGGGATAGGTGGGCCCACCCGGTGGACCCCCGGGAACCTTCCGATGGTCCCGGTATAATACCGATTACCCCTGAAACTTTCCTGATGGCCGAAACTTGACTTCCTATATATAAATCTTCACCTCCGGACCATTCCGAAACTCCTCGTGACGTCCGGGATCTCATCCGGGACTCCGAACAACTTTTGGGTTACCGTATACTAATATCTCAACAACCCTAGCGTCATCGAACCTTAAGTGTGTAGACCCTACGGGTTCGGGAGACATGCAGACATGACCGAGACGCTTCTCCGGTCAATAACCAACAGCGGGATCTGGATACCCATGTTGGCTCCCACATGCTCCACGATGATCTCATCGGATGAACCATTATGTCGAGGATTCAATCAATCCGTATACAATTCCCTTTGTCAATCGGTATGTTACTTGCCCGAGACTCGATCGTTGGTATCCCAATACCTAGTTCAATCTCATTACCGGCAAGTCACTTTACTCGTGCCGTAATGCATGATCCCATGATCAACCACTTGGTCACATTGAGCTCATTATGATTATGCATTACCGAGTGGGCCCAGAGATATCTCTCCGTCATACGGAGTGACAAATCCCAGTCTCGATTCGTGCCAACCCAACAGACACTTTCGGAGATACCTGTAGTGTACCTTTATAGCCACCCAGTTACGTTGTGACGTTTGGCACACCCAGAGCACTCCTACGGTATCCGGGAGTTGCACAATCTCATGATCTAAGGAAATGATACTTGACATTTAGAAAAGCTACAGCAAACGAACTACACGATCTTTGAGCTAAGCTTAGGATTGGGTCTAGTCCATCACATCATTCTCCTAATGATGTGATCCCGTTATCAATGACATCCAATGTCCATAGTCAGGAAACCATGACTATCTTTTGATCAACGAGCTAGTCAACTAGAGGCTCACTAGGGACGTGTTGTGGTCTATGTATTCACACATGTATTACGATTTCCGGATAACACAATTATAGCATGAACAATAGACAATTATCATGAACAAAGAAATATAATAATAACCATTTTATTATTGCCTCTAGGGCATATTTCCAACAGTCTCCCACTTGCACTAGAGTCAATATTCTAGTTACATTGTGATGAATCGAACACCCATGCAGTTCTGGTGTTGATCATGTTTTGCTCTAGGGAGAGGTTTAGTCAACGGGTCTGCCACATTCAGGTTCATATGTAGTTTACAAATCTCTATGTCTCCATTTTGAACACTTTCACGAATGGAGTTGAAGCAATGCTTGATATGCCTGGTCTTCCTGTGAAACCTGGGCTCCTTGGCAAGGGCAATAGCTCTAGTGTCGTCACAGAAGAGAGTCATCGGGCCCGACGCATTGGGTATGACTCCTAGGTCGGTAATGAACTCCTTCACCCAGACTGCTTCTTGTGCTGCCTCCGAGGCTGCCATGTACTCGGCTTCACATGTAGATCCCGCCACAACGCTTTGCTTGCAACTGCACCAGCTTACTGCCCCACCATTCAAAATATACATGTATCCGGTTTGTGACTTAGAGTCATCCAGATCTGTGTCGAACCTAGCATCGACGTCACCCTTTACGATGAGATCTTCGTCACCTCCATACACGAGAAACATGTCCTTAGTCCTTTTCAGGTACTTCGGGATATTCTTGACCGCTGTCCAGTGTTCCATGTCGGGATTACTTTGGTACCTTCCTACCAAACTTACGGCAAGGTTTACATCAGGTCTGGTACACAGCATAGCATACATGATAGACCCTATGGCCGAGGCATAGGGGATGACACTCATCTTTTCTCTATCTTCTGTCGTGGTCGGGCATTGAGCTGTGCTCAATCTCGTACCTTGCAATACAGGCAAGAACCCCTTCTTTGACTGATCCATTTTGAACTTCTTCAATATCTTGTCAAGGTACATACTCCGTGAAAGACCAATGAGGCGTCTCGATCTATCTCTATAGATCTTGATGCCTAATATATAAGCAGCTTCTCCAAGGTCCTTCATTGAAAAACACTTGTTCAAGTAGGCCTTTATGCTTTCCAAGAATTCTATATCATTTCCCATCAACAGTATGTCATCCACATACAATATGAGAAATGCTACAGAGCTCCCACTCACTTTCTTGTAAATGCAGGATTCTCCATAAGTCTGCGTAAACCCAAACGCTTTGATCATCTCATCAAAACGAATGTTCCAACTCCGAGATGCTTGCACCAGCCCATAAATTGAGCGTTGGAGCTTGCACACCTTGTCAGCATTCTTAGGATCGACAAAACCTTCCGGCTGCATCATATACAATTCTTCCTTAAGGAAACCATTAAGGAATGCCGTTTTGACGTCCATTTGCCATATCTCATAATCATAGAATGAGGCAATTGCTAACATGATTCGGACGGACTTCAGCTTCGCTACGGGTGAGAAAGTCTCATCGTAGTCAACCCCTTGAACTTGTCGATAACCCTTAGCGACAAGCCGAGCTTTATAGATGGTCACATTACCATCAGCGTATGTCCTCTTCTTAAAGATCCATTTATTTTCTATGGCTCGCCGATCATCAGGCAAGTCAGTCAAAGTCCATACTTTGTTTTCATACATGGATCCTATCTCGGATTTCATGGCCTCCAGCCATTTGTCGGAATCCGGGCCCGCCATCGCTTCTTCATAGTTCGAAGGTTCACCATTGTCTAACAACATGATTTCCAAGACAGGGTTGTCGTACCACTCTGGTGCGGAACGTGTCCTCGTAGACCTATGAAGTTCAGTAGCAACTTGATCTGAAGTTTCATGATCATCATCATCAACTACCTCTCTAGTCGGTGCAGGCACCTCAAGAACATTTTCTTGAGCTGCGCCACTTACCGGTTCAAGAGGTAATACTTCATCAAGTTCTACTTTCCTCCCACTTATTTCTTTCGAGAGAAACTCTTTCTCTAGAAAGGACCCATTCTTGGCAACAAAGATCTTGCCTTCGGATCTGAGGTAGAAGGTATACCCAATAGTTTCTTTAGGGTATCCTATGAAGACGCATTTTTCCGACTTGGGTTCGAGCTTTTCAGGTTGAAGTTTCTTGACATAAGCATCGCATCCCCAAACTTTTAGAAACGACAGCTTAGGTTTTTTCCCAAACCATAATTCATACGGTGTCGTCTCAACGGATTTCGACGGAGGCCTATTTAAAGTGAATGCGGCAGTCTCTAATGCATAGCCCCAAAATGAGAGCGGTAAATCGGTAAGAGCCATCATGGATCGCACCATATCCAATAGAGTGCGATTACGACGTTCGGACACACCGTTACGCTGAGGTGTTCCAGGCGGCGTGAGTTGTGAAACTATTCCACATTTTCTTAAGTGTGTGCCAAATTCGTGACTCAAGTATTCTCCCCCACGATCTGATTGCAAGAACTTGATTTTCTTGTCACGTTGATTCTCAACCTCACTCTGAAATTCCTTGAACTTTTCAAAGGTCTCAGACTTGTGTTTCATTAAGTAGACATACCCATATCTACTCAAGTCATCAGTGAGGGTGAGAACATAACGATAGCCACCGCGAGCCTCAACACTCATTGGACCGCACACATTAGTATGTATGATTTCCAATAAGTTGGTTGCTCGCTCCATTGTTCCTGAGAACGGAGTCTTGGTCATTTTACCCATGAGGCATGGTTCGCACGTGTCAAATGATTCGTAATCAAGAGACTCTAAAAGTCCATCTGCATGGAGCTTCTTCATGTGTTTGACACCTATGTGACCAAGGCGGCAGTGCCACAAGTATGTGGGACTATCATTATCAACCTTACATCTTTTGGTATTCACATTATGAATATGTGTAGCATTACGCTCGAGATTCATTAAGAATAAACCATTCACCATCGGAGCATGACCATAAAACATATCTCTCATATAAATAGAACAACCATTATTCTCAGATTTAAATAAGTAGCCATCTCAAATTAAACGAGATCCTAATACAATGTTCATGCTCAAAGCTGGCACTAAATAACAATTATTGAGGTTTAAAACTAATCCCGTTGGTAAATGTAGAGGCAGCGTGCTGACGGCGATCACATCGACCTTGGAACCATTCCCGACGCGCATCGTCACCTCATCCTTCGCCAGTCTCCGCTTATTCCGCAGCTCCTGCTTTGAGTTACAAATGTGAGCAACCGCACCGGTATCAAATACCCAGGAGCTACTACGAGTACTGGTAAGGTACACATCAATTACATGTATATCACATATACCTTTAGTGTTGCTGGCCTTCTTGTCCACTAAGTATTTGGGGCAGTTCCGCTTCCAGTGACCACTTCCCTTGCAATAAAAACACTCAGTCTCAGGCTTGGGTCCATTCTTTGGCTTCTTCCCGGCAGCATGCTTACCAGGCGCGGCAACTCCCTTGCCGTCCTTCTTGAAGTTCTTCTTACCCTTGCCTTTCTTGAACTTAGTGGTTTTATTCACCATCAACACTTGATGTTCCTTTTTGATTTCCACCTCTGCTGATTTCAGCATTGAATACACCTCAGGAATGGTCTTTTCCATCCCCTGCATATTGACGTTCATCACAAAGCTCTTGTAGCTCGGTGGAAGTGACTGAAGGATTCTGTCGATGACCGCGTCATCCGAGAGATTAACTCCCAGCTGAGTCAAGCGGTTATGCAACCCAGACATTCTGAGTATGTGCTCACTGACAGAACTATTTTCCACCATCTTACAGCTGAAGAACTTGTCGGAGACTTCATATCTCTCGACCCGGGCATGAGCTTGAAAAACCATTTTCAGCTCTTCGAACATCTCATATGCTCCGTGTCTCTCAAAACGCTTTTGGAGCCCCGGTTCTAAGTTGTAAAGCATGCCGCACTGAACAAGGGAGTAATCATCAGCACGTGACTGCCAAGCGTTCATAACGTCTTGGTTCAATGGGACAGGTGCGTCACCTAGCGGTGCTTCTAGGACATAATCTTTCTTGGCAGCTATGAGGATGATCCTCAGGTTCCGGACCCAGTCCGTATAGTTGCTGCCATTGTATTTCAGCTTGGTTTTCTCTAGGAACGCGTTGAAGTTGAGGACAACGTGGGCCATTTGATCTACAAGACATATTGTAAAGATTATTAGACTAAGTTCATGATAATTAAGTTCATCTAATCAAATTACTCAATGAACTCCCACTCAGATAGACATCCCTCCAGTCATCTAAGTGAAACATGATCCGAATTAACTAGGCCGTGTCCGATCATCACGTGACACGGATTAGCCAACATTGGTGAACATCTTCATGTTGATCGTATCTCCTATACGACTCATGCTCGACCTTTCGGTCTTCCGTGTTCCGAGGCCATGTCTGTACATGCTAGGCTCATCAAGTCAACCTAAGTGTATTGCGTGTGTAAATCTGGCTTACACCCGTTGTATTCGAACGTTAGAATCTATCACACCCGATCATCACGTGGTGCTTCGAAACAAGAACCTTCACAACGGTGCACAGTTAGGGGGAACACTTTATTGAAATTAATTCGAGGGATCATCTTATTTAAGCTACCATTGTTCTAAGCAAATAAGATGTAAAACATGATAAACATCACATGCAATCAAGTAGTGACATCATATGGCCAATATCATTTCGCTCCTTATGATCTCCATCTTCGGGGCGCCATGATCATCATCGTCACCGGCATGACACCATGATCTCCTATGGCTCCTGCCGGTTGTCATACTCATCGACATGCAAGTCGTGATTCCTATTACAAGAACATGATCATCTCATACATCACATATATCATTCATCACATCCTTTGGCCATATCACATCACAAAACACTTGCTGCAAAAACAAGTTAACGTCCTCTAATTGTTGTTGCAAGTTTTTACGTGGCTGCTATAGGTTTCTAGCAAGAACGTTTCTTACCTATGCCAAGACCACAACGTGAATTGCCAATTTCTATTTACCCTTCATAAGGACCCTGTTCATCGAATCCGATCCGACTAAAGTGGGAGAGACAGACACCCGCCAGCCACCTTATGCAACTAGTGCATGTTAGTCAGTGGAACCGGTCTCACGTAAGCGTACGTGTAAGGTTGGTACGGGCCGCTTCATCCCACAATGCCGCCGAATCAAGATAAGACTAGTAACGGCAAGATAATTGACAATATCGACGCCCACAACTGCTTTGTGTTCTACTCGTGCATAGTAACTACGCATAGACCTAGCTCATGAACCCACTGTTGGGGAACGTAGCAGAATTTTAAAATTTTCTACGCATCACCAAGATCAATCTATGGAGTCATCTAGCAACGAGGGAGAGAGGAGTGCATCTACATACCCTTGTAGATCGCGCGCGGAAGCGTTCAAGAGAACGGGGTTGATGGAGTCGTACTCGTCATGATCCAAATCACTGATGACCTAGCGCCGAACGGACGGCACCTCCGCGTTCAACACACGTACGGTTGGGAAGACATCTCCTCCAACTTGATCTAGCAAGGGGGAAGGAGAGGTTGATGGAGATCCAGCAGCACGACGGTGTGGTGGTGGAAATTACGGCAATCTCGGCAGGGCTTCGCCGAGCACTACGAGAAGGAGAGGTGTCACGGGAGGGAGAGGGAGAGGCCAAGGGCTAGGGTGCGGCTTCCCTTCCTCCCCCACTATATATAGGGTCCCTAGGGGGGCGCCGGCCCTAGGAGATCCAATCTCCAAGGGGGGGGGGGCGGCGGCCAAGGGGGTGGCTTGCCCCCCCAAGCCAAGTGGGGCGCCCAACCACCCCTAGGGTTTCCAACCCTAGGCGCGGGGGAGGCCCAAGGGGGGCGCACCAGCCCACTAGGGGCGGGTTCCCCTCCCACTTCAGCACATGGGGCCCTCCGGGATAGGTGGCCCCACCCGGTGGACCCCCGGGACCCTTCCGGTGGTCCCGGTACAATACCGATTACCCCCGAAACTTTCCCGATGGCCGAAACTGGACTTCCTATATATAAATCTTCACCTCCGGACCATTCCGGAACTCCTCGTGACGTCTGGTATCTCATCCGGGACTCCGAACAACTTTTGGGTTACCGTATACTAATATCTCAACAACCCTAGCGTCACCGAACCTTAAGTGTGTAGACCCTACGGGTTCGGGAGACACGCAGACATGACCGAGACGACTCTCCGGTCAATAACCAACAGCAGGATTTGGATACCCATGTTGGCTCCCACATGCTCTTCGATGATCTCATCGGATGAACCACGATGTCGAGGATTCAATCAATCCGTATACAATTCCCTTTGTCAGTCGGTATGTTACTTGACCGAGACTCGATCGTCGGTATCCCAATACCTCGTTCAATCTCGTTACCGGCAAGTCACTTTACTCGTACCGTAATGCATGATCCCGTGATCAACCACTTGGTCACATTGAGCTCATTATGATGATGCATTACCGAGTGGGCCCAGAGATACCTCTCCGTCATACGGAGTGACAAATCCCAGTCTCGATTCGTGCTAACCCAACAGACACTTTCGGAGATACCTGTAGTGTACCTTTATAGCCACCCAGTTACGTTGTGACGTTTGGCACACCCAAAGCACTCCTACGGTATCCGGGAGTTGCACAATCTCATGGTCTAAGGAAATGATACTTGACATTAAAAAAGCTTTAGCAGACGAACTACACGACCTTGTGCTAGGCTTAGGATTGGGTCTTGTCCATCACATCATTCTCCTAATGATGTGATCCCATTATCAATGACATCCAATGTCTATGGTCAGGAAACCGTAACCATCTTTTGATCAACGAGCTAGTCAACTAGAGGCTCACTAGGGACGTGTTGTGGTCTATGTATTCACACATGTATTACGATTTCCGGATAACACAATTATAGCATGAACAATAGGCAATTATCATGAACAAAGAAATATAATAATAACCATTTTATTATTGCCTCTAGGGCATATTTCCAACACATCCACAATCCCTAGTTATCAAGTGCTAGTCTTCAGTTGAGAGAGAATAAGTCAAATTTTATAGTGGTTTCTTGTGTTGCGTAGTGGCCTATCATGTTTGAAAAATTGTCTTAGGTTTTTAGTAAAATCATCTTATTTAGCTTGAAACTAGGCCGAGATCAACTCGAGATTGATACAAGCTGAGCACGAGTCACTTTCTTTGGTTAGACCTTAAGCTTCACTCAGTTTGAGCTTGCCCGAATTTTAGTATAATCTGAGTTGAGCCTAGTCGAACTCAATCAAACTCGACTCGTTGCAGCCCTAGTAACCGTGAGGGTCTCAACATGAACCCTACAAATCACACAATCATTTCTCAAATTTCTTGAGATACTTCGCATCAACGGTATTACCAAGGGGTTGCCAAACTGGATTGAAGAGTTCCCGCATCTTGCCGAGATAACTCTGTGCAAAACATTACAGTCAGATGATTCTATACAAATCCTACGCGAGGTTAAACATCAGAGGCACACAAAGATTGAATGGACCTTCACCAGCATGGACGGTAGGCCGGACACCATTATTGGCCTCAGCAAGCTTGCAAGCCTAAAAGAGTTGGAGCTCAATGGTGCAGTCGTCCGAAATCTGTGCAACAAGCTGTTGCAGAGCATCCAAACTGTGCTAATTTCAGGAATAAGACAAGGCTTAAATGTTTACTGCTTGTTTTGCCATGATGTTTCTATCACAGATTAGAATCTAACGAGAACTGGGAGGAACTCGTATTTTCATGCTCGCTTTATACAACAGTATGCGTTGCTACTGTATTTACTGCATGTGTGTATCTTGTTGTTGTCTCATGCTTTCCTGCTACTTTCCTCTGTGTGTATGTGTTGTGTGGTTCGTGTCTCAATTAGGGTGTGTTGTACCATCTGCTAGTCTTGTGCTGGTGTTGGTGTGATAGAGTGGTCTGAAACATATATTGAACAATTTCAACAATAAACATGTTGTGCTGGCGTGCTGCATTTCGTTGTCCTTTGGAGACCAATTTTTTTCTGGAGTAGAGTCGACAACAAGGGTCATCTATCCATGATGCCTCTGATGGAGTCATGACGCGCGTTTGCTATCCTTAAATCATTGATCTGCTACTTTCTCTGGATTTGGTTCTTGGGGCTGCTAGTTCTACCAATACAAGTTCATCAATGAGCGCTGAGCTCGAATGCAGGTTCCTGGTTATTTTCTTCCCCGTTTACTAGTTTAGCATAAATACAGAATAGTTACAATCAACTCTTATAGATTAAGAGATTTGAAGACATTCTACGACAAGTACACAATAAACGGGTGTAATTTTATCTTATTTCCCTTCCGGGTTATTTTTTAAAAACCTACTTCTAAGTTCCTATTTTTTTGCGATAACATATTTCTCATTTTTTTTACGAGAATAGTAGGAGCTCTGCCTTTGCATTATAGTGAGAGAACATCATGACATACAACACTCGAGAACCAGCAGAGAAAATTGGTTCAGAAAAAGGAAAGAGAGCTACTCACACTGTAGCATACAACGATACTACATCGAACGATAAAACAGCAAAACACCTCAGGGAACTGGGGGCGCATCCATCGCTGCATGGAACAGCAGCACATCTTCGTTGATCATTGCCGAAAGCATGATAGGAGAGAGTTCCTTCTTCTCAAAAACCCTTCTGTTCCGCTCCTTCCACATATGCCAAGCGATGTGTTAGGAATAAGACACGGCGGTGGTGGTGACCAGTGTGTGCGTGCGTGTTGGTTGTGCCGGACGCCGTGGCGAGTGTGCGTGTGTGCGTGCGTTGGGTGCGTGTTGAGTCTGTGCTTATGTTTGGGTCGTAGTCAGTTAGCAGCAGTCGCGGCTGGACGCGTCAGAACGCGTAGTAGAGGACGGCGTAGGCTAGCGAGTCCCTGGGCGCTCGTACGTGCGTGCGTAGGAAAGGAAGCTTGGGCGCTGCGTCCCGTGTGATACAAAGCCGGCGGTGATTTGGTTTGTTAGTCCAGGTTGTTATGCGTAGATGGTTAGGATTTCAGATATGATCTGGTTTGTCCAGCTATATATATGACAGGGATAAGAGGCGTTCGGCGCCGTGGTTCGTTGCCAGAAAATACATCTCTGCCTATCCTTGCTTCGTCTACCTCCCTCTCTGAAACCTAATTCGAGCTAGCTAGGGTTAGACCCAACACGATGTACGCCGCCAAAGTGATCTCCTGACAGACCATGTCCCGTCCCCCAAGAGCAGTACAAAACCTTCTCCACCAGTCCCCTATAGAAGAGGCTGACAAAGCTGCAGCGCACATTGTGCCGTGCGTTCCCTGGAATTGGAACCAAGTCTCCGTCGCGAAGCAGCACCGTAGAGTTAAATGTTCCACAGTTTCCCCTTCCTAGTCGCATAGCCTGCATATTCCATTGTGTGGCCCTCCCGTCATGTGCAAACGATCCGCGGTCCAGTTCCTGTTTTGCAGGAGTAAGTGAGTAACCAGATGTAGAACTTAACCTTCCCTTCCATCTGCAGGTCCACACCTTCGCCAAACTTGGCTGCTCGATCCTGGTCACGAACTGAATATCATAGGTTGAGGAGGCAGAGTACTTTGCATTTGCAGTTAGTGACCATCCGATATGATCCTTGGAGTCAGATAGCTCCACCCACTGTACCGCGTCCCACAACTTGATGAACTGCATCAGTTGATTCTCGTTGCTTATCATGTTTAATCCTTGCATCCATCTACCATTGGTGATCGCCTCCCTTACGGAACGCTTTTTGAAACAAGCAAGCTTGAAGATGTCCGGTGAAACACAGCAGGGGGCCTCACCATGGAGCCAACGATCTATCCAAAAGATTGCAAGGCGGTCATCACCCAATTGAATTGTGTAGCAGCTCGAGAAGAGTTGCTTATCCGTGTCATCCGATGGTGTTGGAGAGCCTTTCCATGGTCAATCAACGTCATCCCATCTAAACCATTCCCAGTGCAGACGCAACGCCCTGCTGAAACAATCCAAATTTTTGACCCCTAGGCCTCCATATTTCTTGGGAGAACATACCTGCCTCCAATTTAGAAGGCTCTTGCCACCAGCGTTAGCATCTTCCGCCTTCCAGAGAAAATTTCTTATCAGCTTGTCCACCTTTTTGGTGAACCACTTATCCGGTTGGAAGGCTATCAGGAAATAAGTGGCGGTGGCCATGAGCCCATGACGACCGAGTTGATGTATACCAGCCTCCCCATCCTGTTCATCAGACGCCCTTTACAGGGAGACAACTTCCCAGCAATCTTGTCCAGTACCGGCAGAACCTCGCTTCTCCTCGGCTTCCTAAAACCAAGAGGCAATCCCAAGTACTGACAGGGCAGATTTCCTTGCATCCCACCAAAAAGAGCTAGCAATGGAGTAAGATCAATGGTCGTGCAGGGAATTGGATATGCCTCCGTTTTTGCCAAGTTAGCTGTGAGACCCGAAACGTTGCCAAAAAGCTTGAGAATCAATTGGACTGCTCGAAAATCCTCCTGAGTCGGGTTGATGAACAGCGCGGCATCATCAGCATAAAAACTTGATCGGAACCGAGCAGCACGAGGTTTCAAAGGTGACAGGATCCCGCTCTCCGTGGCCAGTGAAAATAGTCTTTGCAGAGGCTCCATGGCGATGATGAAGAGCAACGGGGACAGGGGGTCTCCCTGCTGTAGTCCCCGCATATGAAAGAAGGGGGTTCCCGGAGATCCATTTAGCAAAACCCTTGATGAAGAGGAATACCAGATCAATGACACCATGTGACGCCATCTCTGTCCAAAGCCTGTTGCCTCCATAACCTCAAGCAAATAGCCCCATCCTACCGAGTCAAAAGCCTTGGCCATGTCAAGTTTCAGAAAAACTAGAGGGGATTTTGCAAAGTGAGCCGCCTTGATCATGTTCTTGACATATAAAAAATTGTCTTTAATAGCACATCCTCTAATGAAAGCACTCTGATTATTCATGACAAGCCAATGGATCTCTTTAGCTAGTCTAGAGGCCAGTATCTTGCTCACAAGCTTTGGAACGGAGTGCATTAAGCTGATCGGTCTAAAGTCACTGGCCTCCTGAGCGCCGTCGGTCTTTGGCAGCAGAGCAATGTTTGTCGTGTTGAGTAAATGCCAGTTATGCCCATGCAGTGAGTGCACACAGTTGACGGCTGCCAGCATGTCCTCTTTGATTATCATCCAGCACCTCTTGAAAAAGGCCCCTGTGAAACCATCCGGTCCGGGTGCTTTCTCCCCGTGCACGTCACTGATAGCTGCCTTCAGTTCCTGCATAGTGAAAGAGGCGTCCAAGTGTTGAAGATCCCTCCTCGGCAACCCAATGGATTCCCAGTTCAGATTGGCAGAGCTGGAAAACAAGGTGCCCATTAGCCCCTTAAAGCGATCGAGGAGAATCTTTGCTTTCCTTTCATGATCGTTGACCATCCCGACGTCCCCCTTGAGCGCTAGTATATGATTTTTTCGCCGTCTGCCACTAGCCTTCAGGTGAAAAAATCTTGTACTCGCGTCTCCCTCCTTGATTTCTGTCAGCCTTGATTTCTACCGCCATCTTGCTCTATCAATTGCCGCCAGCCCCAGTAGTTTGGTCTTGAGCAGCCCACGTAGCCGTCTTTCATCTTCAGAAAGAGCTCTTTCCTCTTGTGCCAGATCAAGCCTAAAAATGATCTCGTTGGCGATCCCAGACATGAAAACAGCCCACCTCGACTTCTGCTTATTCCATAATCGTAGGGCCCTCGCCGTTCTGGACAGCTTGCAGTGTAGCACCCGCACAGGGTCATTCGAACTAACCTCTTTTGTCCATGCCTGGCTAACGATATTATCAAAACCAGGATCTTTAAGCCAATGGTTTTCGAATCTGAAGGCTTTGTAATGTGAATACTCCATTTTCCTCAGGTTGATTGGGCAATGGTCAGATATGTTCGCTGAAGCCGGCGAAAGCTGATATTGGGGGTAAGCCGCTTCCCAGTCACCGGACACCAAAATTCTGCCAATCTTTGTGTGCGTGACATTTTCCTGCTCGTTTGACCAAGTGAACCGTCTTCCGAGCAAAGGGTAATCGATGAGCTCCATGTCCTCAATTGCAGCCCTGAAGCGACCCATCATTCGCAAATTCAGGGTGCTGTTACTCTTATCGTTGGCTCTGTATATCATGTTGAAATCTCCAAGAAGCATCCACCGTGGCAGCATGAGCTGTCTTATACTTTTCATTTCCTCAATGAACATGATCTTCTCCTCCTCCAGCTGAGGCCCATAAACACCAATGATGGACCATGTTGCTCCATACGCTTTGCATCTAACCGTCCCTGAAACCGAGTGCACTCTCAAAGCCAAAGGAACGGTTGTAATTTCAAAATCATCTGAGCAGGCAACGAGAATTCCCCCTCTTGAACCAGCCGCCGGTAGAAAGATAAAATTATCTCTGAATTTTGGCCCCAACATCTCCATTACGAACCCATTTGTCATGTCACTAATCTTTGTTTCTTGCAAGCAGACAACATTGCACTTCAGTTCAGACACAAAGATCTGCACAGCCCTTCTCTTGGCGGGGTTGTTTAGGCCCCGCACATTCCAACTCAGGATGGACAGATCCATAAAACACCATTACAAACCCACTCGAAGGAAGCCCAACCAGCTACAGCAACGGTCAGCTTCCAAACCCCACACACACTCATATGCTCATAGCGAGGCACCACCAGTGAGACCGAACAATATTCAAAAACTTACAGAACACACTCGGAACTAACAAAGCAGAGGAACACTAACACCAGACAGTGGATCAAGTAATTCATGGTGAAGCTCAGAGAGCTATATAAAAAAAGTCTGCACATCTCTAAAATAGTATCTTCTAACGTACATATGGTAATCCCAATTTCATTCAAACAAATATTAAATACTCAAGATTGTCAAAAGGTGACTTTCTTACACTTCCGCTTCGGTACACCCCCTAATTAAATTAATGATAGAGATTAAAACATACCCTTTCAGTTAAGAGGGTATGATGGTCAATTTAAAATGAATGAACTAATTAACCAATGTAGACCCTTATTCATTACTTGTCTTCTGTACGTATGATATCACGTATACTTGGGTGCCAGATTCGAGCGGCAGCGATGTGGTGGCCGTCGTCGAGCACCTCCACCTCCATTTCCGTCTACTTTTCTCTCTCACTGCGATAGGATTGCTAGCGGTCACGTTTCTCATCCCTTAGTCTCTCAATTCATCATTGGAGGCATGAACCGCCGCTGAAGCTTTCTCCGGCTAGGAAAAAGATGAGACGAAGGGGATATAAATTGGCATAGCCTGGATGCGGCCTAGTACTTCTGGTGATGGCTGTATCGAATCTTAGCTGATGGATTAAAGGTCGATCGATTTCTTTCGTCTCATGCACAAGATGAATTGATCGCTGATTCATTCTTGCAATCGGCCGCCGGCCGAATACATACACGTACGCACGGAGCCTAATCCACCAGGAATATCGATTCCTACATATGCGGCGGCACGAAGCCTAACCTAACAGGGCCGGCGAGGACGCACGCTCGGGAACCGGCGGCGAATGCCGACACGCGCGGGGATCGTGAAGGGGGGTGGGCCTGCGAATTGGGACGGGCCAGCGGATCCGGTGGGAAAGCGTCCACACGTATGTACCCGAAAGAAAACTATACGGAGGTGGGTATACGTTTTCTCTAATAGAATATGCTGCCCTTATACGTTTTGTGGAAGGGGTTGTACCGAAGCGGACTGAAAGTCCTTCAGTCCAACATGAATCATTGAGTTATTACAACATAAAATATTTCTACTTCTTGTTTCGAGTGTCAAGCATTTCTCGGATTTCCTGGATTGGAGTGACTACAGGTTGTGGCCGGAGCCAGACATGCGCCCTGTCGGAACCCCAACCGGCGGAGGACATCCACTCCACAGGTTTGGCTTCGCCATTGACGAGCGTATACCTGAACAGGCGATGGTTGTAGACAAAGTAGACACACCCACCATCCAGGCCCAGTTCGGTGGCGTCTACGGCGAAGCTCGCTGATGACCCGAGAAACATGACACGGTCGTCCAAGCCCCGGTCGTCCCTCTCCACCCACCGCATCTTGTCACTGCCGTCCACTTCTTGTTCTAGTGCATGCACCCTCACTGCCAGCTTGGACGCAATGCTGCCCTCGGCATAATCATTGCGTCGTTCATGCTCGACTAGCACAGACGCCCAAAATAGTTCGCCACGTGACTTGAGAATATAGCATTTATCTCTCTTGTAATATTCCTCCTCAAGCTTTTCCCACATTGTCTCAAGGTTGACATTGGCACTGATTCCGCCATTGGCTCCGAAGTTTGGTGTCAAGATGCACCGGAAGTAGACGCCGACCCACACCAGGACTTTGCCGTCGTGATACGCGGTGCATGCGTGGTGGGTTATCGGCGAATTCACCCTGTTTTCCACGACTGTCCACGCCGTGTCACCGGGACGTAGGATGGCGGCTGTGAAGACAGGATTGTCCACGTAGTACCACCTGCGAGTTGACTCGGTACAAAAGCTGTAGAGAAATATGGTGCCGTCGCGATAGACGATGCCACGGGGATTCGTCAGCCGTCGCTCGATCACGTTGTCTTCACCCCGGTCCGGCAATGAAGGCAGATGCTTAACTTCTCCGGTGACAAGGTCGAAGAGTGTTGGCTCGGAACCCGCGGCGAAGAGCCAGGTGAACCTGCCGTCCGCGCTGGCCACCCAGTTCCTTTAGCCGCCGGCAGATGATTCGGCTGGCTCGACAAGAACGACGCCATTGTTGCTGCCGCGGCGGCCGCTCCGCGGCGGCTCGGAAGAGACGTGGCGTCCGAAGTAGATCACGTGAGAGTTGATGATGCGTCCGATGCGCTGCGAGAGGAGCCATGGCTGGAACGTTTGGCGCGGGCGGGTCTCCACCGGTGTGAGCTGCGACTGCTGCGCGTGGCGCCACGGCTGACAGACGGCGTGGAAATGAACGAAGTCCGTGACGTCATGCAGGCGGGCGCAGACGTCGGCGAGCAGCTCCGGCGAGAGATAGGCCCACGGGCGGGTGGTTGCCGCGGCTTTTGTCGACTCTGTTAGAACTAACATTGTAATCTCAACCTCTTTCTTTCCCTCTCGTATTGTAACCCAACTCTTGTACCTCTCCTTGTAAGCCAAGGCAAGGCCATCGGCCTCATCAATATAAACTCACGCGGCTCCCCTCGAGGGAGTAGGAACGCTTTCACGAAATCCTACATGGTCATCAGAGCCACCTCTTCCCAACACATCTAGCTACATATATAAACCCTAGATCACACATCATCGTCTCCATGTCTTCCTCAGCCGGCGTCGCCCTCAACCTCGGCTCGTCACCATCTGAGAAGCTTACACGAGGAAACTATATCCTCTGGAAGAGGTTCTCCCGGCCCTGCGAGGTGCGCAGGTCACGGGGCTCCTGGACAATTCTGACGCCGCTCCGCCCAAGATGGTGGAGGTCACGAAGGCGGACAAGACCACGGCCCTAGAGCCGAATCCCCTGTACGGGCCCTGGATCGCCAAAGATCAGCAGGTCCTGTCATACCTCCTCAACTCCATGTCTCCAGAGATTCTCGCACAGGTCATCGGGAAGGATTCCACCTTCGAGCTCTGGACAACAGTCACAAACCTCTTCGCCTCACAATCGCAGTCCCGGATCACCAATCTGAGAATTGCAATCACAAATACCAAAAAGGGCACCATGTCAAGTTCGGCGTACATGGCAAAGATGAAAAGTCTTGGGGATGAACTAGCTGCTGCTGGGCGTCCCGTATCTGATCCAGAGATGGTGGATTATATCCTTGCAGGGCTGGACCGCGACTACAATTCTGTGGTGGCGGCGATCGGCGCTGTCAAGGGCACTATCACGGCGGACGATCTCTTCGCTCAAATATCTGCCTTTGATCAAAGGATGGAGATGCTAGGCGACTCCTCCTCAGGCGGTTTTCATTCATCCGCAAACGCGGTCTACAGAGGCCGCGGTCAGTCCCGCGGCAGGGCTCGCGGGCGAGGAGGCAGGGGGCGCGGCCGCGGTGATCGCGGTGACCGCCAGCCCTCTCCTGCCAATGGAGGCGGCGGCTTCAGGGGATGGTCTCGACAGCAACAACAACAGCAGGTGCGCGAGCAGCAACATGACTACCCTGAATGTCAGATTTGCTACAAACATCATCCAGGAGGTGCACGTGTTTGCTGGTGGCGCTATGAAGAGAACGATCAAGAAGAGAAGGAGGCGCATGCTGTCTCCTATGGCGTGGATACCAACTGGTATGCCGACAGTGCAGCAACAAATCACATTACAGGAGAAATTGACAAGTTAACAATGAGGGAGAAATACAACGGAGGCGACCAAATCCGCACGACAAGCGGTTCTGGTATGAATATCACTCATATTGGTAGTTCAATTGTTAAAAACCCCATGAAAAATTTGCACTTGAAAGATGTCTTGCATGTTCCTCAAACATCCAAAAATCTTGTTTCCGTTCATAGATTCACCCTTGATAACAACGTTCTTATAGAATTCTATCCCTATTTTTTATTGGTCAAGGACTTGAGAACAAGGAGAATCATTCTTAGAGGACGGTGCGTGGCAGGCCTCTACCCACTCATATCATCATCATCATCTTCCTGGTCCAATAAGCAAGCAAACATTGTCACCAAGCCATCATCATCAAGGTGGCATAGTCGTTTAGGTCATCCATCTTCAGTCATAGTTAAATATGTTCTTAGCAAAAATAAACTCTCTTATGAGAATAGTATTGGGTCAGTTTGTGATTCGTGTCAGCAAGCAAAGAGTCATCAATTACCTTACCCCATCTCTACTAGTGTGTCTACTGCTCCCCTCCAACTTATATTTTCAGATGTATGGGGGCCAGCTCCAACTTCAGTTGGTAGATTTTCATACTATGTAAGCTTTGTTGATGATTTTAGTAAATTTACTTGGATTTACTTATTGAAGAAAAGGTCTGATGTATTCCAAGTCTTTCTCAATTTCCAAAATCTTGTTGAACGCAAACTGAATTCCAAGATTATTGCTATGCAAAGTGACTGGGGTGGTGAGTATGAAAAACTGAACTCTTTCTTCCAAAAACTTGGTATATCCCATCATGTCTCGTGTCCTCACACTCACCAACAAAACGGATCTGCTGAAAGAAAGCATCGTCACATACTTGATATGGGGCACTACTAGCCAATGCATCCATGCCACTTAAATTCTGGGATGAAGCGTTTTTAACTGCCACATACCTCATCAATTTGCTTCCAAGTTATCAAATTTGAAATACCCATTACAAGACTCCTTGGTGTCACACCCAATTACACATCTCTTCGTATCTTTGGCTGTGCATGTTGGCCAAATCTTAGACCCTACAACACACGCAAACTCGCTTTCCGCTTCAAAAAGTGTGTCTTTTTAGGCTATAGCCCCATGCATAAAGGGGTCAAATGTCTTGATGTTCCTACTGGTAGGGTCTATATCTCCAGAGATATTGTTTTTGATGAGTTAGTGTTTCCCTTTGCCTCCCTTCATCCCAATGCCGGTGCACTTCTCCGCAAAGAAATTCTTCTTCTCCCTTCACATCTTCGGTCTTTTGATCATGGGGGCAATGATTGTACTAATCAATGTGATGATATTTCTGCTGGTACTGGTTCTTCTCTATTGCCTGTGCAGGTCCCTAAAGAAAACGGTGCTCAAAATGACCAAAATCTCAAAAATATGGCTCAATTTGATCCTATATTGCATGCTGGAGAAGAAGACGAACATGGTGCAGATAACGAAAACGATCCGGCGGCGCCTGGAACTCCTGTGCGCGTCCAGTCCTTGGATCGCGCGACCAAATCGCTCTCGGATCGCGCTCCTGCCAGCTCCAGCGCGGACCCGCGGCCGGGCCATTCCAGCGCCTCCACATCAGCGCTAGGCGGGACCAGCAGCGGGGCCGGATCCCCCTCGCCCCGCGTGCGCGTGCAGCCGCGGTCGGGCAGCGGATCTGCTACGCCGGCTCGGTTGGTTGGCACCCGTGTGTGCACAGAGGAGGCAACCACACCGGCGACTACAGGATCTCTTGTGCATGGGATGACAGATCCGCCTGCTGTGTCACATGCAGATTCTGGTGGATCTTCTGTGGCGAGTATCCCAGCAGTCCAGCCAGTGGCTTCTTCACGAGTTATGACTCGGCTACAGAAAGGTATACGGAATCCTAAAATAAGAAAAGATGGGACTATTCCATATGGGATGTTGTGTATTTCAGGAGAGCCAACAACGTTGAGAAGTGCACTTGATGATCCTAAATGGAAGAAGACAATGGATGAGGAATATTCAGCACTCATGAGGAACAAAACTTGGCATCTTGTACCAGATCAGAAAGGTAAAAATATCATTGATTGCAAATGGGTATATAGAATCAAAAAGAAGGCCAGATGGCTCCATTGACAGGTATAAAGCACGAGTCTAGTTGCAAAGGGCTTTAAACAACGTTATGGCATTGATTATGAGGACACCTTTAGTCCTGTTGTGAAAGCTGCAACGATCAGACTTGTGTTGGCCATTGTTGTATCCAAGGGATGGAGTTTAAGACAGCTAGATGTACAGAATGCGTTTTTGCATGGCGTTCTGGAAGAGGAAGTGTTCATGAAACAACCACCCGGGTATGAGAATAAGAAGCTACCACATTATGTTTGCAAGCTTGACAAGGCACTCTATGGTCTTAAACAAGCACCCAGAGCATGGTACTCCAGATTGAGCTTACAGTTGAAATATCTTGGCTTCTTTGCTTCCAAGGCTGATACATCCTTGTTCATTTATAACAAAACAGGGGTGGTTATTTTTGTGCTTATATATGTTGATGATATCATAGTTGCAAGTTCTTCACAGAATGCTACTAATGCTCTCCTACATGATTTAAGCTCAGAATTTTCCTTGAAAGACCTAGGTGATTTGCATTTCTTCCTAGGTATTGAAGTCAAGAAAACTCAAGATGGCATTGTGTTGAATCAGGAGAAATACATTGTTGAGCTTCTGTCTCGCATGGGAATGAAGAATTGCAAGCCAGTGCCTACACCTTTGTCTTCTTCAAAAAAAACTCTCAGCATATGAAGGTGAGCCACTTCAAGAGGAGGAAAGCACAAGGTATAGGAGTACTGTGGGAGCATTACAATATCTAACTCTCACACGTCCAGATATTTCATTTACTGTCAACAAGGTTTGTCAATATCTACATGCACATACTTCTGCACATTGGTCAGCTGTCAAGAGGATTATAAGATATGTGAAGCATACTATGGGAATAGGACTTCATTTCAAAAGGTCTACTTCCTCTCTTGTGAGTGCATTCTCTGATGCTGACTGGGCAGGATGTAGTGATGACAGAAGATCAACTGGAGGCTTTGCAGTGTTCTTTGGCTCTAATCTTATTTCTTGGAGTGCTAGAAAGCAAGCCACTGTGTCAAGGTCAAGCACAGAAGCTGAATACAAGTCTTTGGCAAATGCAACTGCTGAAATCATTTGGGTTGAATCACTTCTTGAAGAATTGGGGATCAAGAAAAATTGTATCTCATGTTTATGTTGTGATAACTTGGGAGCAACATATTTGTCTGCAAATCTTGTATTTCATGCACGGACAAAGCACATAGAAATTGATTTTCACTTTGTGCGAGAAAGAGTTGCAGCTAAGAAACTTGAGATACGGTTTATTCCCTCCAAGGATCAAGTGGCTGATGGCTTTACAAAGGCGTTACCAGCAAGACCATTTGAAGAGTTCAAGAGTAGTCTTAATTTGGGATAGTTGAGATTAAGGGAGGGTGTTAGAACTAACGTTGTAATCTCAACCTCTTTCTTTCCCTCTCGTATTGTAACCCAACTCTTGTACCTCTCCTTGCAAGCCAAGGCAAGGCCATCGGCCTCATCAATATAAACTCACGCGGCTCCCCTCGAGGAAGTAGGAACGCTTCCACGAAATCCTACAGACTCCGACCTACAGGGCGCTGTGATGGACTCCATCGAATTGAGGAAAGGCGATGCTGGCAATGCAACCGGATCGATTCGTTCGTTAGATTCTTTCCTTAATCGAACTTGACGCATCAGGACTCCATGACATTTTTGTTGGAAAATTATCGTGTCCAAGTTAGATGAGTTCTCTGACTTCTCCCCCCTCAAAACCTAGGGTTTTGGTAACGTGATTTCTTTTGGTATATTGATTGATTGAAAACCAAAAGAAGTTGCCCTAAAAGAACTAAACAAACACGGCAGGTTTGGTAACGATCAATAGTTACGTGATTACATAGGGTCGAGCTGTCCATCTATTGGGATCTCTGACATCCCATTCCCTCTGATTCGATTCCATGGAGGCTGCCGCCGCCACGCAACCAAGCACCCGGGCATGGTCCGATCTCTCGCCGGACATGCTCCTCGACATCTCCGGCCGCCTGCACGACGCCATCGACTTCGTTCGCTTCCACGCCGTATGCACGTCCTGGCGGTATCGACTGCATTCCCCGTCCACACGCCCCAAGTTCCTGCCATGGACCCTCTCGCACTGCAACGACGGCCAGATCATACACTCCCCTGTGATCTACTCCAGGCGCGTCGATGTCTCTTCCGAGGTCGGAGGGTACGATGGCAACGTTCTCACGGAGCCGAAGGGTGTGTCATCTACCCGCAGGAACTTTGTTGCTAGTGCCGACGGCACGGCCGTGTCGATCTTCGCCGGGGTTCGCAAGACGAGGCTCCTCGACCTTGTCACCGGAGCCGTCACCCCCCTGCCTCCCTTCCCATACGACGACGACCGGGTCCGGCGGCACCGGATGAGTAATCCTCATGGTGTCATCTACGGCGATGGCAGCGTCATTCTTTACACCTTCATTTACAAAGACCGCAGGGCCCAGTTTTACAGGGCGGCCATGCTACGTCCTGGCGAAGCAACATGGACGTAGATGACGTCAACGATACAGTGTTCTGGCGCCGCATATCACAATGACAAGATCCTGTTGTGTGCGATTATGGCAATGGAGTGGGCGGACAGGTACTGTTGGTGTGTCCTGACGACGGACGTAGAAGCCAACAAAGACCACGAAACCGCCGCCAGCTATCTCAGGACATCGCTCGATGACTGGGTCATGCGCGGGGTCCTGGAGTCCCCCAGCCAGCTCAAGGGGTTGTGGGGCAAACGGAACACACACGATCGGTGCTACGTCATAGAGTCTCGCGGCGAGCTGCTACGGGTGTCCCTCCTAATCGAGCGTGATTGGCTCCGTGCTAGGGATGGCAATTTTGCCTATGGTTATGAGTACCCGCGGGTACCCTACCCGAAAATAATGGGTATGGGCAAGACTTGAAGAGATTTTCTACCTACGGGTAATGGGTACCCATACCTGCAAAATATATGGGTAGGGTATGGATAAGAAATTGTCCCATGGGTAACCCAATGGATACCCAGAAAAAATTAATAAATGAAAATAACTCCTATAACATGTGGGGTTAACATCCAACTCATATGGTCCAACCCTAAATCTTGTATTCCATAAACAAGTCATAGCTCATAGGCTCATAATCACCTGCTCGCCACTCCTCATACATCCTACGTGACTCCTCAAAAAGATGAAATATCGACTCTTCACTACCAGACTCTTGTCAAACACTCGATTCAGCGATTCCCAATTCCCACCACCGCCTTCCACTACGTCGGCCTTCCACCAACCGCTGCTCATACTCCCCTGATGCCTCCAAGAGGCCACCCATTGGAGGAGGCCACATATGTGCTATACTACTCTACCATGATCACTTGAATTTTGAACTCATTTCTCTACCTCTTAAGAATTTGAATGCTATATATTGTACCCAATGGATACCCATTGGGTATAGGATACCCGATGGGTATGGGCATGGATGTCAGTTTATACCCATGGGTATTGAAGTGGGTGGGTATAAAAAGTTTCTATGGGTATGGGTTTGAGTAGAAGGAGGTTGTACCCACCCATACCCTACCCATTGCCATCCCTACTCCGTGCTAACAACGACAACGACCCATCGCCCACACTATCCATGGCGGTCCACTCGTCGGAAGAAGGAGCAGACGGCAAGGTGCAATGGGTAGCGAGGGACCGCGGGAGCTTGAGCGACCGTGTCTTGTTCCTCGGATCACCGACCAGCTTTGCGGTGGACGCTACAGAATTAGGTGTCGTCGGTGGGTGCGCCTACTCCATCTTCTCCGGCCGCGTGTTCAGGTGTAACTTTGTTGTGGATGGTGAACCCGAGTTTGTGAGGATGCTGCCCCCCGGTTGGGGTGCCGATGGCCCACACCTATGGCTCCGACCCCAACCTGCCATTGCTCCGATGCAAGAAATTCCGAAAAGGCTCGAGACTCAATCTAGTGAAGATGAAACCATTTCATGTTAATTTAATGATTGATTAACTGTGTGTATTGGTGATATTGAAATTTAGTAACTGGAATGCAATTTTTTTTCTGGTTTAGTCTTTTCAATTACTATTTCATGGTCGATCACGATTTGGCCTTACAGGATGATCACATTGCTCTACGCTGTCACATGTAGATCATCACGTCATGGCACTACTGGAATATGGGATTTCGCTGAGTTATGAGTTTTCGCCGAGTTCAAATGGTCCGGAGCTCAGCACACAACTTATTTGCGCACCACAGACAAGCCCCTGTTACATCCAATTTGTTTGTTATTTTCTGACGTGTTTAGTTGCTTGGATCCTCACATTTAGACCGTTTGGTTAGCTGGCTGCATGGTAATCTTCGTCCGCACGATACTCAAAACACTGCTTAGCCAAGCACGGGAGTAAGGGAGAGCTATATATATCGCCTACCGCGAGCTAAAACCAACGCTCACCTTCAATGGCTCGTGAGTCGCCTGTTGCCCATCAATCGTACACTTGGCCGAGTTTCTTTCTTCTTGTGTGATTCACCCCCACATACCTCGTTTTTTTTTCTTTCGTTCGTGAGTTAGTCGTTCTACTAGCCCACTAGTATGATTTTCTATTTGCTCTGTTATGTTCTTTTCTTTTTCCTAGTTTTCCCTTTTCCTTTTCTTCCTATTTTTCATATTTATTTTTTCCCTTGTTCCTTCTTTTCTATTTTCAAATATAGTGGAATTTATGTAATATACCTTGAACACTTTTTTATATACCGGTTGAGCATTTTCTGAGTACACGTTGAACATTTTTTAAATATATGTTGAACATTTTATTTGAATACATGTTGAACATTTATCAAATGCACAACATACGTTATTAAATACACGGGGAACTTTATTTTACAGGTTGGAAATTTCTTGGATACGCATTAAACATTTTTAAATACATGTTGAGCTTATTTTGGTACACATTGATCATTTGTAAATGCACATTGACCATTTTTTATTTATATGGTGAACATTTTTAAAGACATGGTAAACATTATTTAGACACAGGTTGGACTTTTCTTCTACAAATAATGTAGAACATTTTTCTAATACATGATGGCCAATTTCTAAATAGATTTAGAACATATTTAGATACACATTGAACATTTTCAACATGACGAACTGTCGTGATGAGGGATGGCCGAAGTGAATGCCATGTGCCTCAAGATAGATTGTTGACACCAAAGACCTCCTTCCTTGAAAGTGCCGGGTTGGATGGCAAGGGACAGTGGCCACCGTAAAATTTTCCGTGAAGCTGGCCGGGAAACCAAGGAACATGACGCGGTCGGTAAAGCTTCGACCGTTCCTCCTTGCCCACCGCACTGCGCGATGGCCATCTGTGTCGGCCTCTTCCTGCAGCACAGGTACAAACACCTCCAACTCCTTTTGATGGACTGACACCCGTAGCAGCTCACCACGGGACTCGAGGATGTGAGTAGACACGAAAGTCCAGTCGATGGTGATGTCATCGAGGTTTGGTATTTTCCACTTCTTCTGGCACATGTCCTCGGTCCTAGCATGAGTCTGGACCCAGCCGGTTTGCGGCCCTAGGAGGTGATTATAAGGCTGGTCATAGTGGGGAGTAATTTAGATTAGTAACATGCATATGTTACTAGTCTATGTTACTACCTTTATAGTGCATAGTATTATAAATTAGTATCATAGATGATCTCATTTATTGTCATGCATGACACATACTTCCTCCGTTTCTAAATATTTGTCTTTCTAAACATTTCAAATGACTACTAAATATGAATGTATGTAGACATATTTTAGAGTATAAATTCACTCATTTTGCTTCGTATGTAGTCACTTGTTGAAATACCTAGAAAGACAAGTATTTAGGAACGGAGGGAATAGTAGCACCACATTTATTATGTTACGGTATCTATCTATATTACTATAACCATCTCCCTCTTCTTTAATTGTCTGTCACATAAACATGTTTGCGAGTTCCAAATACATGATACTACTTATGTTACCCCACTATGGCCAGCCTCATAGTCTCTGTGCATGCACACCAAAGTCTTGCCATCGTTGGCGCTGTAGGCGGCAAAGAATTCATTGCTTTCAAACTCGCGCCTGCACATGTCCACCTCCAACCTTTTCTGGACAAACTTCCAGCAATACCTTACAGGCAAAGGATGGCCGTGTTGAAACATGTTAGACAGTGCACTTTGTCAGCACTACGTCACCCACAGTCGCTACATGATCCTCCTCACGTTCCAGCTACAGTCGTGCTCAGCAACCCTATATGTACTCCCTCATGTACTGTGCAATAAAATCAAGAAAAGCATTCCAACAGTTTTAAATTGTATCATACAACTCCTCCGACCCCATGATGAACCCAGGAGGCCAACCCACCATCCCCACCACCTCCGACCGCCAGCCAACTCTCCCCCTGACCAATTGCCAAACACCTCTGCCGCCACTATCCCTCTCCTTTAGTGACACCATTATCGACATTACTCCCTTCAATCACATAGTCCTGGACCTTTATAGCCATAACTACTACCATTGGTGACACCTCTTTGAGATCCAGCTCGGCCGCTGCTCGCTTCTCCACCACATCACCGACGATGTCCAACCAGCTCCTCATGATCCACGCTAGCTCAAGGATGACCTAGCCATCATCCAATGGTTGTACACCCACATCTTCACGGAGCTCTTCAATCTTGTGGTTACCGACGGCGCGTCCGCTCGCGACATTTGGCTCAAGCTTCGTCAGCTTTTCCATGATAACCGTGATGCCGGCATCTCTGCTCTCAATACAGAGCTCCGCACCAGCACGCAGGGCGATCGTCCCATCGGCGTATTCTGTCAGCGCGTCAAGGCTATTGGCGACGAGCTACGCGAGCTTGGCGAGGTGGTCGCTCGTCGCTCTCTCCTTCACGCGTTGATGGGCAACCTCGACGGTCGCTTTGCCCGGCAAGCAACGCTCATCCCGCACCTCCGCCCTCTGCCAACGCTGGCGGAGGCCCACTCTATGCTGCAGATGGAGGAGCAAAACCAGCAGCGCAAGGCTCGCACCCCGCGCCTCTTTCACACGGCGGCTCGTGCCGCTCCTGCTCCTGTGGCTCCACCACCGCCACTGCCTCCGTCCCAGCGACCACCTGGCTGGCGTCCCAGCCCTAACTACATTGGCAAGAACCAAGTCTACCGGCCGCCCAAGCACGGCGGGGCGTCTTCGTCATCCACTTCGGCACCGGTCGCTCCATCATCGACTCCCACGCCGCTGCAGACACCTTCCATCCCGGATCCTGCTACATGGCGCTCCGGGAGATCAACCTATCTATGCGGCGTGGACATGTTTGGGTATCGATCAATCCCAGCAATCTCAAAGTGGAGAAAGACCGATCTGACTTCTGGTGGACTACTAGTATCGACGAGCTCTTCGAGCTATCGAGAGTTCATTATGCTCGCGAGCTTCGAGCTTTTCGTCCAGCCCTAACTACTAACATCCTTTGCAAATCTCCCTTTCTTCCTCTAGGCAATTGTTATTGTTTATAGGGATTGGCCTCACCTCCCATGAAATCCCATGAAATCGGATATTTTCGGGCCTGAAAACCACCCATGATTTTGCTTGCAAATGCATTGTCTTCCGCATGGCAAAATCTTGGAATCCAATAACTCCTGAAAGTTCGGATTTTGAGCATTTCTTCCCGAATGTTTTTACATGGCAACTTTAGTTCATAGGGGATGGCAACTTTGTCCTTTTTCGTTTTTTTGTCGGAAAATTGCCGTGTTTCCCTAATCTCACGCAAACTAAACTTGCTATCTAAATCCGTTCGGGTTGCCATGCTTAACTCCAGAACGTTCGGGAGTTATCATTACCAAAAATCTTCCCCGTGTTTGTTACTTCTACTCCCTCCATTTTTATATACAAGGCCACAAACTCGGATTACAGATACCAATGTAAAATTTAATGCCTGTTTTAAAAGTCAACTTTTCTTCTTGTTACCGGGATCATTAATACTCCACATGCATGCAAAGAAACTGAGGAAAAGAAGTAGCTGACTGTCATTATGACTGCATGCATGCAAATATTAAACAGGTTCTTAGTACGAGAAAATATCATTAATTTTGCCTCGATTACTGTTGGTGGCCTTATATAAATGCAAAATGTATATTCCATAGTGGCCTTGTATATAAAAACTAGTAAGTGTGCACGTGCAATGCACGTCTGTTTGAACTAATAAGTGTGCACGTGCAACACACGTCTATTTGGATTAACACATTATACTAAACTTAATACAAGATAATTTATTCATAAATTTGAAATTTCCCTATAAAATACACAATCTCGTATTCCCAACTCGTTAACTCAACTCAACTGTATATGGTCCAAGTTTTATATCAAGAAAACATGTTAACTCAACTGTAGATAAGGACGATATGAAAATGCTCATGTAAAATTGCAATTGCCATGTATCTGCTGGACAAACAAATACACTTATGCAAACTTCAGGTTTTTAGTAAAACTTATGCGAACTTTAGTTTTTCTCACTAAAACTTATGCAAACTTCTGGGGTTTTTTCAGTGAAACGTAATTTCATGACCGCAAGTAAGGTCTCCGTTCAGTGAATTTGTCTATGAGTTCACTATGTAGTCGTGAGTTGGCCATGTAATAACCGGTATTCAGTATTTAAAAAAACAGGAATGTCTGTTGCAGGTACGCGAAAAGCAGTGAAAAAATAAAGAAAGAAAAAAGGCATTGGTTGCCTGAAACCCAACTGTGTATGCTCCAGCGCGCCTCTGTTTCTCATTGTCTCATCTCTGGTTCCTGTACTTCTAGATGCGTCACCACCGGCGAGGTAGCGATGACAGTAAAAAACAACACTCGGTACTTACCTGATTAGTGCGTGCGTGCGGCGCGTTCGCGTGAAGGCGAGCGTCTCCGTCGTTCAGGCCTGCGAGCGGCCGTGGCGACCATGTCCTCTCACCAGCTGGGCGGCGTTGTCGACGCAGGTGAATCAATCTTCTAGCTTTGAGGCGTCGGCCTCGACGCACCGGGGCGTGGGGCGTTCTAGCGTCCGACAAAGGTAGGATGTCTTTGGACGACGTCGTCCACGCATGAGTACTGGACAAGCGTGTCCAACGGAGCAAGACACGTCAGAGCTGAGGGAGTCGGCGGTGGCTTCAGGCGAGTGAGATGGGGCCGTGATTAGCTTCACCTGCTGCGCAGTGGCCGAGACCTGCGCCGCCCTGGGGACGCCGATGGTTGGGACCAGGCGAATCTACATGCATGGCTATGGGGGCAAATGCCCCCACTCGATTTGTTTGGCCCGCTTATATTGGTCCAGGATACTCAGCATTGCCCTCACTTGAAGGGCGTCGGCGGTGGGTGGTTGTCAGCGTGGGAGTTGTGGACGGAGCTGAAGTCGACGCGGACGCTGGTGGTTCCCGGAGAGCATGCCAGGACGTGGACGAAGTCGTTGCAGACAGTAGAAAAATGGCCTGGCCTCCAGGCAGAAGACGAAAGCGGCGACGACACGTGTGTGTGTTCGGAGGAAGCCGCAGCTCCTCCTCGCGTGTCTCCTACTCTGTCTCGCGTGGGTGGTGGGCTGGTGACGGCAGGCGACTCGCGATCGTGATTCCCTGATAGGAGACGATAGGATGCGCTCGCGATTAGTTTCCTAATAATTAGATGCATTCATGATTAGTTATCTAATAGGATGCGTCCGTAATTAGTTTCCTAATAATTAGATGCGTTTATGATTAATTTCCTAATAGGATGCGTGATTATTTTTCTAATAATAAGATGTGTCCATGATTAGTTTCCTAATAATATGATGCGTTTGTGATTAGTTTCCTAATAATTAGATGCGTCCGTGATTAGTTTCTTAATAGGATGTGTCCGTGATTATAGTTTCCTAATTAACCAGGCGTGGACTTTCATATTTTTCTCCGCGGTGGAGTACGGTCAGTCAATATAAATTGCTAAGTGCACGTAGAGAACAGATTAGGCTAAGGCTAGCCGTTAGATTGAGTTTAGTAGGACTAATCATGCGATGGTAATGTATTTTCGTACGTTTTGTGGGATGTACTTAGAGAAAATAATGTTTGCTCTTTTATAAGTAGTATATAGATATAGATGGAGGGAGTATTTTACCTGGAAGAACCAAGACCAGATCCGAACAAAGACTTCGCACGTGGGTCACCACAATTGTTTTAATGCTACCAGGTTGGACAGGTTTGGTAACGATCTACTGATTTCGTAGTGCCTGATTCGATTCCCGTAGTGCCTGATTTTGTAGGGTCGAGGAGTCCATCTCTGATTCCTCGATCTCATGTATAATTATGTCGACATCTTCCGCTCTGATCTGATTCGTTCGGTCATTTAATTCCACGGAGCCCGTCGCCGCCGCCGAGGCCTTGTGGAAAGCCTGTCCATGGTCCGATCTCCTGCCGGACCTGCTCCTTAACATCTCCGAAAATCTGCACGACGCCTCTGATTTCATCCGCTTCCACGCCGTCTGCACGTCGTGGCGGGACGTACCGCACTCGCCAGCCACGTTCCCCAAGTTCCTTCCGTGGCTTCTCAGGCAGTGGTACGACGGCGAGATGATGCTCTCCCCTTTGATCTACTCGCGGCGCGTCAACGTCTCTTCCGAGGCCCGCAGCTACGATGGCAACATTCTCACGGAGCCGCCGGGCGTGGTGTGGTGTCTACTGGTTGGGAGGACGGGATAGACAGGAACATTTTGGCTAGCGCTGACGGCAAGGCCGTATGGATCTTTGCAGGGGGTCCCGAGCCAAGACTCCTCGACCATCTCACCGGAGCCCCTACCTCCCTACCCACCTTCCTGAACAATCCGGATAAGGCTGCTTGTAATGGATAGTATCATACCTTAGCAGGGGCGAAATCAGGCCTGGGGCAACTGGGGCTATAGCCCCAGGTATAGCCCAGCTATTACACATGCATTTGTTTGTATTTTTTTTTCTTCAAAATTTGGTGTTATAGAGGCCTAGTCCCAGGCCTGCTAATCCAACCCCAAGCAAGAGCGCATGGACGTGCATTTGCTTAGCCCATTCTATCCATCTACCAATTGCTAAACGAAATAGAATAGCCCAACGATACGTCCAGCTCGCCTAATCGACGAAAATCTCATCTGATTGGAAACGAATACTGAATCACAGATGTGTCACATCCCCTCCTCAAGGCGGCTCGGCGCTCATCGCAGAGCAGCCCCTACTGCGCGCCTGAGCCCTGACAATTTGATTGGCTACCTCATGTTCTGTAATTCTCAGCTGCCCACTACCAAACCCAGGTAATCACCAACAATTTATCTATTTTAGTATAATTTTTTTAGTAAATCTGTTCCTAGTATATATCATCCAAAAAACGCTCCCTCGGTTTCATAAGTTTTGTTGTGGTTTTAGTTAAAAGAATCGAGGGAGTGCCATCTAACTTACTTTCCCTGGTTCTTCTGTATCATGGACGAAGTCAATTACTTGGTATTGTTAAATTGTACAACTTAAGTCAATTTAATTTTGTTAAATAGTACAACTTCAGTCAATTTTCTTTCGTTGTCAACAGGAAATTTGAAATACAAAACGAAGCAGACTTGGTCAATTACATCCCGTGTTACTACACACTTCGAGATAATGGTATATTATGTTATTATTTTCAAAAGTTATGAACAATTGACTTAGCCTATGTCCACTGTCTTGTGTAACTGAATTTTACCTTGACAGCTCCAGGTCCTTCTAGTTTTGATGAAGAGACAATGGGATCAACTTAATCAAGCCTTCATTAATTTAGTACCAGCTTGTGCAGCAATGCACTTTGTTAAACTATTTACATATTTCTATGAAATTTCTCTTGTTTTAATAATGGAGTTCATATTTCCTACGAAATGTGAATATGTAGTGTATCTCTACCATGCATTGATATATGTGGTATACTAGTCTTAACTTTTTTTAGCCGCTTACTTATAGCCCTGGGCTTTGAAAAATCCTGGCTCCGCCTCTGTACCTTAGTATCATGCACATGATACTAAGCTATGATACTACCTTCGTAATGCATAGTATCATATACTAGTATCATAGCTAACCTTATTTATTGCCATGCATGACACATAGTAGTATAGCATTTAATATGATACAGTATCATGATATGATACTCAACACTCTCTTTCTTCACTTAATTCTATGCCACCTCAGCAAAATGGTCTAGTTGGCATGCATGATACTAGCTATGATACTACCATTACGACCAGCCTGACAAGAACAAGATCCAGTGGTGGATGAGGAATCCTCGCGGCATCATCTACGGTGACAGCACCCTCTTTCTTTACGCCCTTTTCACTTAAGACTATGCATACAGCACTTCCTTTTTCACAGCGGCTATCCTATGTCCCGGCGATGCGACATGGATGGTCGTGGAAAAGAAGCTGGATGTTCCGGCGCCGCGTATCGCGACGGTAAGGTCCTGGTGTGGACAAGCGTGTACACATGGTGCGTCCTAAGACCGGACATCCTAGCCAATGGTGGCCACGACGATGACCAGTGGTGGGATCCGTACACGCATGATATAAGGTTTGTGCAGGAGTCCTGCTGCGAGCCCGAGATGTTGTTGGACGAACAATGCATGTGCGATCACAGCTACATCCTGGAGTTTTGCGGTGAACTATTGCGGGTGTCAGTCGCCGGCACTATCACTGGTGGTGCACGGACTGGAAGAAGGAGCAGGTGGAGAGACGACTTGGGTGATGAGGGACGGCTCAGAGCTTGAGCGACTGCGTCCTGTTCCTTGGGTCCCCGTCCAGCTATGCGGCTGATGCCGCACAATTGGGTGTCGGTGGCGGGTGTGCCTACTTCGTCTTATGGGGCCGTGTGTTCAGGTACGGTGTAGCCTCAGCGTCGATGCAGAGTGTGAATTTGTGGAGATCCACCGTCCTAGATGGTCGGCCAAGAGGGTCTGTGTGTGGCTCCAGCCCCAATTGCGTTGTCCTGAAATTCCAAGAAAGTCTTTGTTCGCACGCGAACACGTCACGTGTATCCTCGACGTCGAGGATGATGCACCGCAGCTCACGTCGAAGGGGTCTCATCGGAAGCGCGATTCGCAAGTCGACCGGCGAGAGCTTTTGAGGACCCGAAGCCCTACACTCCCGGGAGGGACCCCGTCGGGGAGTGCGGCGGCTATGGGCTGCCCTAGGTCGGCCAAGCCGCCCCTAGAGCCTCGCGATTCGCAGCTCTCCAACACGAAGGACGACGAAGAACGAGGGAGCAAGAGCAAGGGAAGGATAAGACGTAGATGAAAAAGCTGTAGATGTGTTTGCCATTGTGTGTTGTTGTTCAATCGGCCGTCACCCCTTAAGTATATAAGAGGCGGCTGGACTTCCCGTGCAAGAAAAAGGCTTTAATTCACGTCCAAAACCCTAGTCCAATTCGGATTTGTTTGGTCCGAACTTTCCAAAACTGTTCGGTAAAATCTGGCTGCACCTTGCGGGCCATGTTTGGGGGAGTAAACGACCTCGTATGGAAACGAGTCCAAAAGCAATCTTGACTGTTTCGACGAGACGAACAACTTTCATGTTGAACGTTTTTTGATCTGAGGCCATCTTGAGAGGGTTTTCGGCTGTTTTCTGAAGTCTGCAGCAGCGAAATTCAAAACCCAGGCGAACATACCCGGAGTGTCCGGCTATACACAGAGAAAATCAAAACCCGGCTGGTTTTTTCCGGAGTGTCCGGCCATCCAGTGTAGTAGCGTCTTGTACTGGCTGTAACTTTTGCATACGACCTTGGATTAAGACAATTTTTATATCAAAATCGACCGTTTCGACGAGACGAAGCCAATTCGTGTTGATCATTTTTTCATATGAGGACATCTTAATTGGGTTTTAAGCCATTCTTTAATTTGATGTCAACATGAGCATCTCTGAACTTCTCATAACTTTTGCATCCGGACTCCGTTTTTAGACCATCTTCATATCCATCTTGATCTTCTCGAAGAGAGCCATTCCATGATGACCTCCAATCATAATTTTGAGTTAATCTTGACATAGCTTAAGGCAACTTTTATCATTGTGCCATTTTTGAGCGTCAACACATGCCCCCCTATTTTTCGGCAAAGCTAGGGTGCCGAAAAATAACTTGTACCATATTTATGCTAAGGCCGATAGTTATATATCGGCCGTTTGCCTGTCTAGGCTTCTTGCCACACACTTGGGTGATATTTCTTTAAATATTTGCCATTGAGAGCTCGAGGTAATAATGTGCCTTGTACAGATTCCACCAAATATGAGTTTCCGGGAACCACTCTTGTAATCTTAAAAGGACCTTCCCAACTTGGAGACCACTTTCCGAACTTCTTATCTTTTGAACCAATTGGTAGAATCACCTTCCACACGAGATCGCCAACTTGAAAATTTTTCAACTTGACCTTCTTATTGTAAGCTCTTGCCACCCTCAACTTATCTCTCTCTATGGCATTCAAAGCAGCCAAACGTTTATCGGCGACTTCATCAATATTGTCCATCATCAAGTTATAAAAGTCCAACGCCGATAAATCATTTTGTTTGGCTATTCTCAAAGCATTCAAATTCACTTCCACTGGTAAAACGGCCTCTTGACCATATACGAGCTCATATGGAGTTACCTTTGTAGCACCATGCCTTGAGATTCTATGTGCCCACAAAGCTTCGGACAATAGCTCATGCCATCTCCTTGGATTATCCTCAATCTTCTTCTTGATGAGCTTGATTAATATTTTATTACTAGACTCAGCTTGTCCATTGGCTTGGGCATAATATGGAGAGGAATTGAGCAACTTTATCTTATATGATTCGGCAAATTCTCTGACTTGATGTGACATAAAGGATGAACCTTGGTCTGTAGTTAATGTTTGAGGAATGCCGAATCTATGAATAATATGCTCAGTTATGAATTGAATTACCTCTGTATGCGTCATGTTTTTTAGTGGTATTGCTTCAGACCATTTAGTGAAATAATCAGTTACCACCAACAGGAACCGATGCCCCTTTGAAGAAGAAGGATGAATCTCTCCAATAAAGTCCAATCCCCAACCTCTAAAAGGCCACGACTTGATAATAGGATGTAACATAGCAGCGGGAGCTAACTGAATATCACCAAATTTTTGACAAGCTTCACATCCTTTATAGTACCGGAAGCAATCATTAACCATTGTCAGCCAGTAAAACCCAACACGTCGTAGTAACCATTTCATCTTGGGAGCCGACTGATGAGTGCCACAAATACCTTCTTGGACCTCTCGTAGAGCAACTCTCGCTTGGTCCTCGTCCAAGCATTTTAAAAGAACATCATCAACCGATCGGCGATAGAGACCATCATCTCTCATTGTGTATTTGAAAGCCATACGCCGAATAGTCCTGTCCACCCTTTTACTAGGATCACACAAATAATCAATAATGGGCTTCCTCCAGTCTTGATTTTCTCCTGCATTAAATATTTCATTAGTGGCCGAAACGATGGGCTTCGGTTCGGCCTCCCCTATGTTGGCAAGACTAGACATCGGCCTTTGAGAAATATGAGACATGCCACGATCAACATGATAGCCGGATGCTTGTTGTGCCAACTCATTTGCTCTCCAATTGTCATGTCTAGATATATGAGCAATACTAAAATAATCCGAAGTAGAAATTATATCTAGGCATTTATCAAGATAAACATTAAGTGATTCGTCAAAACATCGAAAGACTTTGGATATTTGTTGCACTACTAATAACGAATCACCAAAAGCCTCAATATGTGTAGCACCTATGGCAAGTAACATCTCTAAGCCGAATAACAATGCTTCATATTTGGCTTGATTATTTGTGCAAAAGTATTGTAAGCGGCACGAGGCTTCAAAAACAGCACCATGAGGAGATATATAAATAATACCAACACCTTGGCCATTGCTACAAACTGAACCATCAAAATATAATCTCCATGGTACTAATAAGACAAGGTTTATATCAATATCACGCTTGTCATCAATCCGATGATCAACTATAAAATTAGCAACAATTTGGCCTTTCATGGATTTCAGAGATTCATAAGCCAAATCATACTCAATTAAAGCATAAGCCCACTTGCCAATTCTACCACTAAGAATTGGCCGATGCAACATGTATTTGATGACATCGGTTTGACAAGCTATAATGCAAGTACTAGGCACTAGATAATGTCTCAATTTTGTGCAAGCATAATATAAGCATAAGCATAATTTCTCAATAAATGTATACCTTGTCTCGGCGTCCAACAAGCGTCGGCTCAAATAAGTAATAGCATGCTCCTTCCTTCGGTCTCTTGAGTCAAAATAGCACTAATAACACCTTCCTCCGCTGCAATGTAAAGTCTAAATGGCTCCCTGTGCCTGGGCGCTTTCATAACTGGAGGAGTGCACAAATATTTCTTAATCATATCAAATGCCTCTTGCTATTTTGCCCCGCAAGTAAAATCAACATCATTTTTTAACCGAAGGATAGGAGTAAATGCATCAACCTTCCCTGATAGATTGGCTATGAACCTCGTCAAATAATTGACCTTGCCAAGGAATTTTTGCATATCTCTCTTACATGTTGGAGCCTCTACTTTCTGTATAGCTTCTATCTTTTTGGGATCAATTTCCACGCCAGCTTCATGAATAATGAAACCCAGAAACTTACCAGCCGATACACCAAAGGCACACTTCAAAGGATTCATTTTCAGCCCATATTTCTTCATTCTTTCAAAAGCCAAACGCAAATCGGCTAAGTGAGATTCAAAAGCATCCGATTTGACAACAATATCATCAATATAGACCTCAAGTATAACACCAAGTAAATCATGAAAAATTAAATTCATAGCCCTTTGATACATGGCGCCAGCATTCTTTAACCCAAAGGTCATCACCGTCCACTCAAATAAACCAAGGAAACCGGAGCATTGAAAAGCCGTTTTGGACATGTCCTCTTCGGCCATAAAAATCTGATTATACCCCGCATTACCATCAAAAAAGCTAATGATCTTATGTCCAGAAGCATCATTAATAAGCATATCGGCTATTGGCATGGGATACTCATCTTTAGGTGTAGCTCTATTCAAATCTCTGAAATCAATGCACACCCTCAACTTGCCAGAGCCTTTCTTTTCTACTGGCACAATGTTAGAAATCCACTCGGCATACCTGCAAGGTCTAATAAAGTTAGCTTTAAGCAAACGACCGATCTCTTCCTTGATCCGGTCATACGTTTTTGGATTAAACTTTCTGGCCGATTGCTTGTATGGTCTAAAACCGGCCTTTATAGGTAACCGATGCTCCACCAGCTCACGGCTTAAACCTGGGATCTCATGATATCCCCATGCAAAGCAACAAACATATTCTTTCAATAGCTCGATCAACTTAGCCTTATGATCGGCTCTTAAATTTTCGTTTACAAATGTCGGCCTAGGAATTGAACCATCTCCTATATCTATCTCTTCTAATGGATCGGCCGATGTAAAACCTTGTCCTAACTTATCCATATCATCTAACTCTTCTATGGACTCATACATATCGTTCTCATTGGACCGATATTCTACAAGACGCTTTTGTAACCACTCTGAGTTAGGATCCATTTAAATACATCATACCTTGGAGCCGATTATCGCCAACCGGCTTTAGAGAAACGGGCACGAAACCACTTTTTGTGGCGCTAAGAAAATCATATTCTGATAAGTCGCGCCCCGTCAAGCAAGTAGCATTGGGATGTTGCAATCCACCGATGCATCGGCCAAAGCAACACAAGCCGAATTATCCGCATGAATGACTTCTACTTCATCATCAACCCATTGAATCAGAAACTGGTGCATAGTAGATGGCACGCATTGGTTCGCATGAACCCAATCGCGGCCTAATATCACATTGTAGTTACCTTGCACCTCGGCGACAAAGAATGCGGTAGCCAAAGTTTTGCTTCCCACCGTAAGCTCCACATACATCACACCTTTGGCTTGAGTTTTCTCTTTGCCTTCAAATCCATTAAGCACCATGTTGGTCTTTTTTAACTCTTCATCACGCAGCCCAATTTTTTGAAGACCGAATATGCCATAAGATTCACCACAGCACCACCATCGACAAGCATTCTAGCAACCGGCGATCCATTAATATGACCTTTAAGGAACAATGGCTTCAAGTGCGTCACCGGTTCTTTTGGCTTCTCGAATATAGCATTTTAGGACCAAAATCTAGCTGAGCTACTTCCCCTTCTTCATCTATAGCACGAAATTCAGCGGGTAAGTAATACACCATATTAATATCCATACCTTCATGAACCGGTGTAGACTCATAATCAAGCATTTCATCTTCTTCCGCAAGCATGTACACTGACTCTGAAATATCTCCAAGAGAAGAGGAAGTAGTAGGCAAAGTGGAAGATGTAATAGTAGCCGCATCGTCCTCCGTTGGTGGTGTAGGTGTTGCTATGATCAATGCAGAAGCTGCTATGTTTTCCTTTTGCTTTGGCCTCCACACTTGTTTTGGGGGTACCATGGGACGGCTTTCATTGAATAATTTATCCCTTAGCTTTTCTGCTTCTTGTTCCTCCATCTCATGACTCCTCATGCGCTGCAATCTCCTTTTTTGCGCCTTGGTCAGACCGGAAGGACACCACTTAGGCTGAGTATATTTTGGATCCCTCGACTTGGCCTTGCTCGTGCTAGCTTCATTATCATTAGCCATGGGACCCTGCTGGACATCAGCCACATCTTTATTAGATTCAGCCGGATTATCAACAATAATCGGCTATTTGATTGTTAATTCTTTAGTGCCTATCAAAATAGTTTCAGCACTAGTATTCTTCTCCCTTTGCTTGCTAGACTCTGAAATTTCAGCACTTGGTGATTTAGCACGCCACACTTGCTTGCCAACCCTTCCATGATTATCTTGCATTGGCCGATTGGCACCGTTTGTACAAACGGCCTCTTGTGGGATAAGAGAGCCTCTCACGAATGGGCCTCCTTAGTTCTGCCCACCCCGGATGAAAAGCATAAGGAGCCATTGGGGGCTGCCCCCATCCTCCATTGAAACCACCCATGTAGTATGGCGCATAGGGGGGTGGCGCCATCCATGGTCCCGGTGCCCATGACCCATATGGCCTTGCATGATGCTGAAATTCTTCCCGAGGAGGTGACCTTGAGCGCTTCAAATTTGATGACCGGTTAGAGCTAGAACCGGCCGCTTGATTGGCATACTTGGACAATAACATATCAAAAGTTGGCTTGATTTTCCTGCGCTGTACTTTAGCTTCATTTATCTTCCACTTGCCAACCTCTGGACTCTTGGGCTTGACAAATTTGACATGAGTGTTCTCTTGCACTTGTGGTTGCCCCTCGAGTGTAGGATTCTTGATGGTGATCTTGATTATCTCCTTGCCATTGGGTTGCTTATCAAGCACAACTTGTCTCCCCAAGACATTGTCGCTCTCCTTATTTTTCCTGGGCTCACCAATGACAATATTATTCTTATTAGCCGATTCGGCTATGCTGGGCCGAATTAACATCTTCTTCCCCTCCAAATCCATGGTGTTCATTGGGAAAGGCTGCTTATCAACTTGCATCTCAGAAAAATTCAATAGTCCGTCATTAATGGCCGATTGTATCTGTCGTCGAAAAACATTACAATCATTAGTAGCATGAGAAAAAGAATTATGATACTTGCAATAAGCACGCCGTTTTAGCTCTTCAAACGACGGTGAAGTATGAGATATTCTAATAATCTTTGCTTGCAATAAAGCATCAAATATTCTATCACACTTAGCAATGTTGAAAGTAAATTTCATCTCTTCATCACGATTCTTATGAATCAGATTTAAATCATTGCAAGTAAATGGTTTGGCCTTAGATGGCCAAACAAATTCAGCAGCATAAATACCACCCTCATCGTCCGAGTGGTCACTATCATACTCAACCATATTTATCTTAGGACGATCAGTTTTATATCTATGCACCTCTTTAAGATCTTTGCTTCGACTTTCTTGAGCCAAAGCCCTTTGCAAGACTTGGTTGATATTTAAAAACTCATGTCTCAAACCACTAAGCACAAGATCAGCTAAATCTCTCTCGGTTATCACCAAACTATAGCACCAGTTTTTTGTATCTCTAAATCTCTTGACGTAATCGGAGACCGATTCGTCATGCTTTTGTCTAACCGATGTAAGATGTGACAACTTAAGCTCATTATCACCACTATAAAAATGATCATGAAACTTTTGTTCCAAGTGAAACCATGTAGTAATAGAACCGGGTGGTAACGCAGAAAACCATGAGAAAGCAGTACTGGTTAAAGATAAAGGAAAATAACGTATTCTCCACTCATCTCGTGAACTTGCCTCCCCTAATTGTGCCAAGTACTGACTAACATGCTCCCAGGTGGTTTTTGTGCCCTCTCCATTAAACTTAACAAAATCTGGAATTTTATATCCTGGAGGGCATTGAATTGCATCAAAGTATTCTGGATATGGCTTTTGGTAAATACGGTTCCTTGGTAACTCAACTCCAAAATTCTCGCGGAGCATCTTAGCCATCTCCACTCTAAGATTAGCTAGACCATCATCCACGCTGGACGATGAAGCTTGTGGTAGTAGCATAGGAGGAGTAGGGTTAGTAGTTGCAGGTGTGATTTGTGGCATGTATGCCGAATTGTAATTCGGCAGTGATCTAACCGTGTTTGCTCTTGTAGGTAGGGTTTGGTTCGGCGTCACCACCGAACTTGGCATACTCATGATAGGATTAATGAGTGCAGTAAAAATTTGATTTGTGGGGTTAGGATAAAAATTCATCGGCACGGGAGGCGCCGATGAAATAGCCAAAGTTGGACTAGGGATTTCTGCAGTAACAGGCACACCAACATTACCACTAGATGATTGAGGCATACTATTTTTAGCATTACTATTTTCCAAAAAAAAATTGGTATAAGAGATTATTGCTATCAGTAATGCGACTATCAATTTCAGCCCATACATCGGGAGAGAAGGTATCACTTACAGAGGGTTTAACCTATCTGTGAGATCAAAGACAGTCCATTTTGTGTACATGTGGACATGACACACAGAAACAACAAACATCCATTCAGGATAGCTCTGCTCAAGGATAGAGTTTATTGTTTGTATCGTTACTTTCCAATGTTTCAGTAAAGGTAAAATACCTTCAGGTGATCCGCATCAGCAGACTCAGAAGTATAATTGTCATGGAAATCATTGGTTGCATCAGCATCATATTCACCTAGAACACTCTTGAATAACCTTCAAGGAAAGATACACACTTAATTAATTAACTAAAAAGCTCTAGCAACAAACAGGTGCATATATGACAGTAGCATGAACAAGGTGGATAGATTCCTCTTGGGGTAGGGAGAATTCTAAAGCATAAAAGAATTATGGCTGATGCTATGCATTGATCTGGTGATAATATGAGATGCCCGACCACCTAGGCATTAGAACGCGGGACAACTGTCCTTTCTCTCCCCCATGTGCCACTGAGGTGCGCCAGCCTTTGCAACATGACTAATGTTCCGCTCAGGACTTTGCAACATGAGACCTGTTGTACTCCCCGCCGAACCCTATTTTTTCTTTGTTTTTCGACCGTTGGATCATCACAACATGGACCATGCTGCGGTCACCACATTGCAACGTGAAGCATGTTGTGGTGACCTCTAGCACAATTTCCATCGGATCATCGCAAAATGGACCATGTCACAGTCACTTCCAGTATGACGCGAGCCTTTGGTAACCCGTTTGCAACACGAACCATGTTGCAGTCAAGCATCACAACATGGACCATGTTGCGATCACCTCAGTTTGCATGAGGTTGTGTGTGGTTCACAGCGTGTGCTAGATCTGCAGTGGTGAGTGGGGGATGTGTTGTATGCATTGAATGACGAAAGGAGAGAGACCGAACTAAGCTGCCGTGATGGTGCTCAGCTGCTCGCCATGGAACCGAGCTGCGGTCATGGTGCTCGGCTGCGCTCCTTGGAGCTATCCCCCCTCCTCGCCAGGGAACTCCACCATGTATCCGACTTGCGGTGGAGGTGCTCAGTTGCTCACGATGGACGCTCTCGTGTACCTGCATGACGAACAAGATGGAAGGGGGAGAGGGAAACATGTGGAGGAGGGTGCTTCCCATGAAAGATAAGGCTGGAGGAGTGGTGGTCGACGGAAGAAAAAGACTAGTCTGCTGAGAAAAAGCGTTTCCCAAAGATTCTGATACAAAACCATAGTAATCTACATAAAAATAGCAACGGCCAAGCAACTAATTTTTCTTTGTCAAATCTGCAATTTAAATAATAATAGTAAGATAAATGGATTTTAGATTTTCAAACCATTTTATGACAAATTCATACAGAAAATTTATAAATTTATACCTTTCTCCTTTCTTTTCCTTTCCTAGTCCATGTTCTAGACCTCTATCTGTCCCTTTGGTTGGCAATGCCCGCCATGCCATCCACACCATTGGCAACCACCACAGTGTCGTTCCGAGTCCTTGCTGTGCACCTGCACCCCTTTAGCCTGGATCCCATGTGCCAAGGTGAGGGTGGATTAGCTGAGGGTATTCCTGTCCACCTAGTTAGGGATAGCCAATTTCATTCGTCTGGTTGGGAGGATAAATGGTGGTTGAGGATAACCAGTTTTATGTTTGCTTGGAAGGATGACAAGTGGATGGGTTGTTGATTACTACTGTACCTCTTAGGTGAGAAACCTGAACGCAAGGCCATCTGTGTTAAACCTGAAACCACTACGTACATGCATTTGTATCCTTAATATAAAATTAGACAAGGGGAATCGGGTCATAGAGAAATTTGAGGGAACCAGATAAGAGAGGTTAGAGGAAATCAAGAAGAGAGAGAGAGATCGGGTGGAGAAATCAGAGAAGAGAGAGAGAGAGAGAGAGATCGGGTCAGGGAGAAATCAGAGAGAGAGAGAGAGAGAGAAAGGAGCAGCCGGTCACAGCTGCCTCCGGCATACTTGATCCAAGGAAGAGAGAGAGAGGACCGAGACCAGGAAGAGAGGGCACGCCGCCGTCCTAGCTCGCCCGTCTGCTGTCGGCGGTTCACCCACACGCCGAGAGAAAGGAAAAGCGAGAGAGTAGAGGGGCAACGCCTACTTCACAGCGCCGCCGCCAGATGCGAAATCGCCGCCGCCGGCTCCTTTCTGTTCGTGAGCGAGAAAGAAAGGAGGCGAAAGATACGAAGAAAACGCTTCGGGAGATGACGAGCGAGGATGGCTGCCATCAACCGCCAGATTTTCACGGACGAGGCCAACCAGCTTTTGACGAGAATATTCGGAAACTGTGGTTATCTTTAGCCACTCTATCCCGTCAACCAAGTGTGTATATATATATATATATATATATATATATATATATATATATATATATATATATATACGAAATATGTATATGGCAACCATGTGACAGATTGCAAAACTATCACACGCATCCAGCGCCGTCAGTTCCCTCTCGATCTCCTTCCTGTCCCGCATGATCTCCCGATTTCTTTCCTTTCCCGCATTACTCCTGATCTCCTTCCTTTCCCGCATGTCCTTCCCCACTGACCTCCCCTGATTTCCTTCCTAATTTTCGTAATCGTCAATTATGGCCCCACGCGCCTTCCTGATTTTTGGCAAAAATAATGCTTGGACTAGGATTTGTTCTCTGGTTTTCAGGTAATCAACAAAGGGAGCTTACCACCTCACCTATGACACTCATTGTTGAACAAGCTAAGGGAAATACTGTTTTGACATGTTTTTGCCTTTAATATGTTAGCACTGAAAAACTTTTTGTTTCAAGCATCATGGTAACTTTGATCATTGGGAATAAATTTGTTGAACCCGCCCCCCGGTTCTGTAAATAGCACGATAACATTCATGCCATTGACCTGATAATTTAGATACAAACATCGTGGTAACTTTAACCATTGGGGAAGAAAATGTGAAAAGATATCCGATAATTTATGTGTAAATAGATGGTAATATATGCAGCGCACATCTGATAACTGAGGTAGAAACACCATGGTAACTTTGACTGTAGGGAATTTTTTTTTTTGAAAACATACTCTGCTATCTTCTGTGTAAATAGCACGGTAGTATACCTCCCTCCCCTGGCATTTTTATGTGTATATAGCATGAAAACATATGCACTGCGATAACTAAACACCATGATAAGTTTTTGACCCGTGGGGGAGGAGGGAAATTTGTTGCTGAAACATACCCCTGATAAATTTTGTGTAAATAGCATGATATTTTAAGCACTACGGGCTTGATAGGTTACCTAGAATCACCATGTTAACTTTTTGTTCCGGGAAAAAGTTGTTCAAAACATTCCCAATAATTTTTGTGTAAATAACATGATAATATAAGCACGGCATAACCGATAACTTGCAATATAAACATGATGGTAACTTTTTTACCAAGGAAAATAAGTTGTTAAAAACATACACTCACCTCGCACGTGTGCCTCTTGGATGAACACAACACATGGCGTGGCATGGGAAAGTCACATAATGTTTAATGCCATGAGGGACAGACGTGCTATAGGCGTGATAAGTTACGCAAAAACATCGTGGTAATTTTTTACCTATGGAAAAAGCTACCGAAACACACCCAGGTTTTTAGGTGCAAGTATCCTGATAATATACAAACTGTAGACCCAGTAACTCATGTACAATCCCCCATGCTAACTTTGACCGGGGGAGGTTGATGTAGATACACCCTGATAACTTATGTGTAAGTACCACTGTATTTTACACATCAAAGACCTTATAACTTGTGTACAAAACACAGTGGTAACTTTGAAGGGGTGTAGTTGTTGAAGCATAGTACCTGGTACGTTCTATGTAAATAGCACGGTAAGTTATGCAACACAGGCCTGATAACTTGCATACGAATACCATGGTAACTTTGTCCTGAGGAGAAATCATGTGGTAGACGTGAAGAAGTGGCAGTTTTCTTGGGGGTGGGCGCCCGAGATGTGTAGGAGAAGCAGGTTTCTCAGACGAGCCTGCGGGGTCATTTGGGAGAAGGCGAGGTCAAAGGACGAGGGATCGTGTGGTACTTTAAAATGAAAGAAGTAGAGGTGTGGCAGTTTTGTTTATATGGCACACATGTGCCAAATATCACAGTCCATATACGAAATATATATATAGTCAACCTATGTAACAACTCCATAAATATATATTTCTTGGTTCTTGATGTAGAATTCAGTCTTGGTCACTGGAAGAATTAAGCGACTTCGCAAGGAAATATTATTTGTAGTTGTCAAATTGAAACTGGCCTGAAAATAATGACTGAAGAGTAAAATGTACTTATTGTATTGTGCTAGGGCAGATAGGAAAATCGTTAAGCAAGAAAGAGTACGTACCATAGGAACCAACAAACCTTAGGCAGAAGTATATTAATCATACCTCAATTGTCAATTCTACAAGGATCTGTTGTGACAGAAAAATAACTTTCAAGTGATAAATGGACCTTTGATATTTGAAACACAATTTTTCCAGTGCCTCAAATACCATGTACGATTAATCATATGACAGACATTTTAGTACCTTCTAGAGAGCAGTAATATATTACTTGAGAATGGTACGCAATAAAATGAATAGAATGTTAGGTCAGCTATGGTGCATTGCCTGTCAGAACTAACCAAAATCTATCATTTTTGTTGCCTCTAGGCCTTCTACAGTACAGTGGAGGGCAACCATCCCAACCTAAAAAAAAGGGAAGTGTTGCCTCCACCCAATAGGATAATGTAATAGGTAGACATATAATGTAATAGATAGAAACTAATTTACCTGCCTCGCTCCGCACGATCTACATGAGCATCCCTGCAGTTTGCAGCTCTCATATGCACAGGGAGTACACTACTAGGAAAAGGGCTACAGATGATATGGCCACTAATGACGCATCAAATATGTGGTGCGCCACTACTATATAGCAGTGGCGCACCATGTGTTGATGCGCCATTAGTGTGATAGACACTAATAGCGCACCATACCTACGGTGCGCCACTAGTAACAATTTTTTTCCAAAAATACTAATGGCGCATCAGGGCACAGTGCGCCATTACTAGTTTTAACTAGTAATGGCGCACCTGCCACACAGTGCGCCATATATATATATATATATATATATATATATACTACTAACCTGAGACCAGGGTTACTAATGGCGCATTTGTGGGTGGTGCGCCATTAATAACCTGAGACCAGCTAGATATTTTGGACAGCCACACCTACACACTCACTTTCCCCACTTCATTCTCTCCACCTCCTCCTCCAAGCTTGTCTCGGCTGCCTCCTCCTCACCTTATTTGCACCATAGATTCATCCAAATTAAGTGGTTAAATTACCTTTTTTTATAGGTAAGTAAGGGGAAAGCTATCTTTATGTTGTAGATCTACTTTTTTTCTCCCTCCAACAACGTGCACATGCACTTTTTATGGCCTTGCTAGATCTATGTATGTTTGTGGTGTTGCATATATGTTTGTATTTGCAGGTACCGATATTTGAAATGCGATAGTTGCCAATATTTTGCCGGAATGTTGATTCATTTCCGTTTCGGCGAGAATTTTGGCACTATGCATTCTTTTTGGTCCTATTTTTAGGAAAAGTCATGCCAAATTTTTTCTTGGTTCTAAAATATCGTTTTACTCTACCCCGCAGGCGGCCATGGTCCGCACGATGACTGAAGGCATCGTGAATAGGTTTTTGAGCTCCGCGAAGGCCGAGATGCATAAAAAGAACGAGACGGAGATAAGATGTCCGTGTCGAAGATGCAAGCTGAAGATCCTTATTGTGGACCCGGATTCCGGGCAGGTGCGGGACCACCTGCTCTTGCGTGGTTTCATGGATGGCTATCGGTGGCAAGGTGATGAAGATGACTATGAAGTCGTCCATGGGGGCCGGGCAAGAAATGAGGAAGGGCAGCAAGACAACCACCGCGGCTCGGGCGGGCGAGAAGACGAAGAATCTCCAGGACATGATCACGACGGTGATGCTATACACAGTCATCATGTAGAAGATGCAGGACATGATGATGAAGAAGATCAAGACGAAGGGCATGATCATGAAGATGAAGATGCCGGAGCAGACGACGATGGACCATCGATGGGCTGGGTGCAGGACCCTTATATTCAAGAGCTGCTTCTCAAGCAGACGGATAACACAAGAGCTGCCGCCGGAGAGAAAGCCAAGCTGGATCAACTGGAGATAGATGTGGTTACTCCATTGTATGAAGGATGCAGGCCCGAGGATACCCGCCTGAAAGTAACGCTCATGGTTCTGGAGATGAAGGTAAAACACAAAATGACCGACGCATGCTTCGATGAGAACATGTCATTCTGGCACAAACGTCTTCCCAAGGGGAACAAGTGCCCGACCAGTTTCGAGGAGGCGAAGAAAATCGTGTGTCCTCTGGATTTACCGCACGTGAAATACCATGTGTGCATGAACAATTGCATCATTTATCGGGACGAGCACGCGGAGTCTACCATATGTCCGGTGTGCGGTGTCACTCGATACAAGAAGAGGAAGAAAGCTCCTCGAAAAGTGGTGTGGTACTTTCGGATCACTCCTCGTCTGCAGCGGTATTTCGCGGACCCTAAGATAGCAAAGCTCCAGCGTTGGCACGCGGATAGGGAGGAGAAGAAGCGAGAAGATGATGCAAATGATCTGGAGATAAATAAAAAAGACAAGATGCCGAGTCACCCTAAGGATGGGAGCCAGTGGCAAGCGTTGAATTTCGAACACCCATAATTTGGGAAGGATCCAAGGAACATCGTGCTGGCGCGAGCACCGATGGAGTCAATCCGTTTGGCAGCCAGAGAAGCACACATAGCATCTGGCCTGTGTTTGTATGGATGTACAACCTTCCCCCCTGATTGTGCATGAAGAGGAAGTACATTCACATGAGTATGCTAATTGAAGGGCCAAAACAACCAGGGAACGACATCAATCTGTACCTGGGGCTGCTGAAAGAGGAGCTAGACACGCTGTGGAAAACGCCAGCCAATACATGGGACGCCGCAGAGAAAGAATATTTCCCTATGAGAGCCGCACTGCTCACAATGGTGCATGACTATCTCGGTTACGGATATGTCGCGGGGTAGGTGGTCCACGGATTTTCTGGATGCGTCAGGTGCATGGATGACACAACATATCGCCAGCTAGATAGAGATCCCAGGTCTTCGAAAACCGTGTTCATGGGACATCAAAGGTGGCATCGTGACGATGACCCGTGGAGAAAACGCAAGGATCTGTTCGATGGTGAAACCGAACCCCGAAGACGCCCGCGTACGAGGAGCGGCAAGGAAATAGACGAGCTGTTGAAAAATTGGAAAGATTGCCCACTGCTGGGAAAGAAGCAAAAGGCGCCAGAGCCGGGAAAGGAGCGAAAGGCGTCAGAGCCTCTGCTGTAGGTATGGAAAACGAGGTCTGTTTTCTGGGACTTGCCGTACTAGAAGAACCACCGTGTGCCTCACAACCTTGATGTCATGCATATCACGAAGAACGTGTGCGAGAGTCTGCTTGGTACCCTGCTCAACATGCTAGAGAGGACCAAAGATGGGCCGAAAGCAAGGGCAGACTTGAAATCAATGGGCATCAGGGAGGAGCTTCACGCTAATGATGATGATGAGGCGAAGCAGGACGTGGAAAGTCGTCGCAAAGGAAAAAAGGCCAAGAAGACCGGAAATGACTTCCCTCCCACGTGCTTCACTCTAAGTCAGGAGGAGATCGATTAGTTTTTCACCTGCCTCGTAGGAGCAAAACTTCCTTATGGTTACACGGGGAAGATAAGCAGATACCTATACTCAACGAAGCAGAAGTTCAGCGGGATGAAGTCTCACGACTGTCACGTGCTGATGACGCAGATACTTCCAGTTGCAATCCGTGGGATCATGGACGCGCACGTCCATGAAACGCTATTTGGCCTATGCAAATTTTTCGATGTCATCTCTTGGAAATCGGTAGGCGTGAGGCAACTCAGAAGGCTACAGGAAGAGATCGTGGTGATACTATGCGAGCTTGAGATGTACTTCCCACCCGCATTCTTCGATGTTATGGTGCATCTGCTGGTCCATATCGTGGAGGATATCATCCAACTCGGGCCGACGTTCCTGCACAACATGATGCCGTTTGAAATGATGAATGGTGTCATCAAAGGATACGTTCGCAACATGTCACGTCCAGAGGGAAGCATAGCCAGGGGCTTTCTGACTGAAGAGTGCATCTCCTACTGCACGAATTATCTAGGCATCGAGAACCCCGTTGGTTTGCCCGTCAACAGGCACCTCAGCAGGCTCGCTGGATGGGGTCACCGTGAGGGTCGCCGCGAAATACATGTCGACTTCGAGGGTCGACTCGCCGACTTTGAAAGAGAAAACCTAGTCGCGCTACAACACATAGACGTGGTCGATCCTTGGGTGGTAGAGCACAAAATCTTTATTGAGAAGACGTACAATGACCGAGGCCAACAGAGGACAGACAGACATATAATCAAAGAGCACAACTCATGTTTCACGCGTTGGTTCAAGCAGAAGCTTCTGTCGTACCCTTTACATGAGGATTCTTCCGTGGAAGAACAACTCATATTCGCCTTGTCACAGGGCGCCGAGCACAACCTGATGACGTATGAGGCGTACGATATAAACGACTACACATTCTACACCGAGGGAAAGGACGATGGTTATCAGAACTCCGGGGTAACGATGGAATCCTACACCGGTAACGACAAGGACAGATACTACGGAAGGATCGAGGAGACCTGGGAGCTGAGCTACGTTGGAGAGAAGGTCCCGATGTTTCGTGTTAGATGGGCCAAAAGCGTCATAAAAGAAGACCGGTATTTCACCACCATGTTTATACCCGAAGCCAAATCCAAGACCGCGGGCGAAAACGTCACCGCGAAAAATGAGCCATGGGTACTGGCTTCCCAAGTGGACCAATGCTTCTTCATTACCGACCCGTCAAAGCCCAGTCGTGTTGTCGTGAGGAGAGGCAAAAGAAAGATCATCGGAATGGATAGAGTCGCCAATGAGCAAGACTTCGACAAGTACGGCGACCCGAAGATGGAACATGATGACGACGATGAAGTACCGGCATACACCACAAGAAGAAGCAGGACCACCCTACCTAAAGGACGTCCGTTTAAGAGAAGAACTCCATTTACGAAAAATAAGGGCAAGAAGATTGTGAACAGATAGCTAGCTAAGATCGATTGTATTTAAATTGTAGCCTTCATTTCTCGATTATATTTCATGGGCACTTTTTGAACTCATGAATATTTTTAAATTTCATGGGCACTTTTTGAATTTATGAATATTTTTTCAAATTTGATGATATTTTTCATATTCAATATGAAAAAATATTGAATATTCATGAGGACACTCGATCTTGACCCCCCTCCATCTCGATCGCTACCCCCCCTCGCCAGATCCCCCTCGCCGACGAGCACCCCCCGCACCCTCCCCTGCTCCGCCGCCGCCGACGACCCCCCGCACCCTCCCCGCTCCACCGCCGCCGACGAGACACCCCCGCACCCTCCCCCGCTCCACCGCCGACGAGCACCCCCGCACCCTCCCCCGCTCCACGCCGCGAGCACCCCCCGCACCCTCCCCCACTCCACCGCTGTCGTTGACCCCCTGCACCCTCCCCCGCTCCACCGTCACAAATGAATGCAACTAAAAATCCAAAAAAAAACAAATTTGATTATATTTTCAAATAACAAATTTGATGATATTTTCAAATTACAAATTTGATGATATTTTTTTATATTCATAAATATTTTCAAATAACAAATTTGATGATATTTTTTAAAAAATTATTACTGTTTCTATAAAAATTAATTACTGTTTCATATTCATATTCATTTTCTAAAAAATTATTAGATGCAAATAATAATAATAATAATAAAATTACTTATGGCGCACCGCTGGCTAGTGCGCCATTGCTATCTAAAAAAGATTACTTATGGCGCACCGCTTGGGGGTGCGCCATTGCTATAAAAAAACATACTAATGGCGCACTGCCAGGGGGTGCGCCATTTGTAATCTCCCCCTAGCTAATTCGTCTGATCCATTCGTCGCTCCCTCGCCAGATCCACTTCCCCCCCTCGCCACACCCTCACGCCCCCTCCTTCCGCCGCCTGGTTGTTGTCCCCCGACGCCATAGCCGCGCCACCGTGCTCCCCTCGCTCTGCCGCTGATCCCAGAAGTACCGCCGCGTCTCCCTCATCCTCCCTGATAGCTCACGCGACCGGAAGAGCCCCGAAGCGTCGTCCCCGACCCCTTCTTCCTCTTTCGGCCGCGGAGATCGCCGGCGACCCCACGCCGTTCCCAGCCTTCCCCAGTAAGACACCTGCCTCCCCTCCCCCGCGGCCCTCACTTCTCCATGGCTCGTGCCTGTCGCGCGCCCTTGGTCTGACTTCTTGGGCTTACCTCGAGCAGGGCCGCGCGCTAGGGTTCCAGCGCCGTCGCCGACCTCGCCGCCGCTGTCCCTGTACTCGCCGCCGTAGCGCAGCCGTCCTCCACGGTCCTCTGCACCGGCTGCCCCTCTGCCCTCTGCCACGGCGGGGACAACAGGAAGCCGCCGACGTGCCCCTCTGCATCGGCTGCCCACTGTGAGCCATCATTTCGCAGCTCATGTCTTCAAAGTCTAGAGAAAGCATGTATTTCAGAGAACGAATCCGTAGTTATACTAGGGCACACAACATTTAGAGTACTCTGAAATTCAGTTCTGAAAAATTTTGTTAGATAGTGGCTACGCTAATCTAGAGTAGTATCCTAATCTGATGGAGTACTCGATTTAAAACACCTGGAGCATCATGACAGAAAGATGCAGTATTATTTACTGAAGCATCATGACAGAAAGATGCATTCAACACTTGGAAGAATAACACAAGCTGTAAATTAAATAACATGCTCTGCCAATTACTTACTGTAGATTCTTCAAAATTATATATATGCCAATGTATCTACTGCTGTAGCTTGCTCAGAATAGAGGATGATCAGCGGCAGTTTGTGCAGTTGTGTTGTGTAGTATGAAAAAACATGTAAATGTACATTACATTGTTTCTCAACGCCATTTATAACTCTGTCAAATTCAAACAGACCATAGAATGCAGTAACAAAAATTTAGATTGGTGTTGGAATGCAGTCAAAATTCAGACATGTAGCCTTGCAAGCAAAAGTATATTTGTGGTGCTATAACCTTTTACTCAAAGTGGGTGGATGGATCTACATCAGCCATTTCTTCTACTACTTGTGAGGAGAAGTAGTGATGCCGATTGACGCAACATATATGGCAGTTGACACAATCAGTCGGAGATGCATATAATTTGCTAGAGCATGCGAGAATAATATCTGAATCAAGAATATATAACTCTTCGAAGCAAAAGAAATGGGAAAACAAAATTGTACAATCTTTTTTATGAAGATACGCGAAACTCCTCAACAGTTGGTTAGTCTCATTAGGGTAAAATAATAGGATACTTTGTTAAATTAGAAGTCGTCAACATGCTGCTGATGAACTGCTGCTGTATCCTTTATGATGTATGTGATGCTGCTGATCTATGGTTTTTTATCAAGAGGCCAAACATTCATCTAGTTTTGCTATGAACTGCTGCTAATGTATGATGTAGTTGCTTCACCTGCTATCTTGCTTACGATTCTGCACTTTGCCGTTTAAGAGTTTTTAGATGAACGTCTATAGTGCTTTTTCTTCTCTGCTAACTCCGTTCTGGAGTTGTTGTTGGCCGGTAACAGCATGTTTGAAGTACAATTGTTACCAATGTGGGCTTGTGGAATCCCATGACAAAAGTCTTGAGTTGGATTCAGTCATAGGATTTTGTGCTATTTCACACTTCCACCGGTACTTGGTCATTACTGGTAGTCTCATTGTGATCTTCTGAAATGACCCATTGACGACTTCATTACGCGGGGATAATGATTTTGAAGGTACCCCGAGAGGCCCTTGAGTTTGCCGGAATGTCGATTAACTTCCGTTCCGGCAAATTCGGGTACTCCATATGTCCTATTTTCAGCAAAGGTCATGCTGAAATTTTCCGTGAATTTTAGCATGACTTTGCTAAAAATAGGACATATGGGGTACTTGCGACTAATGCATGGGCCGGGGTATCATAGTACTTAATTAAGTAGGATCAACTGCCCCTTTATTCTTGCTGCATTAAACCATAGGTGGCAATAGAGCCAAGTGATTAGGCCCAACTTAGAATTCTCCTTCCCAGCTTATAAATTATAAAACCTTGGCTTTTAGGGTGCCTCGGTGTTGATAAAAATCTAAATGATGAAAGCTTAGGCTTTTAGGGTGCCTCGGCGTCGATAAACCCTAAATGATAAAAGCTTAGCTTTTAGGATGCCTCGGTGTCGACAAACCCTAAATGATGAGACCATGATCTTGTTCCTTGACAATAACCAACTTTTTGACCAAACTTTTTTCCTATTTAGAGCGAAACATGGCCCACAACGATGAGGCCGGCGGTTCGGGATGCCGCGGAGATGGAGGAAGAACCTCACTGCTATGAGGACGCCGCGGAAGACACCGATCCTAACTACACAACCCCTAGTTGCGTTGGGGATGACACCATTGATGGTGCTACCAAGGATGCCACCACTGATGATGGCAGCGCACGCACAGTTGGCAGTCAACCGAAGAGGCAACGGAAGGACCGGCACCCGAACGTGCTCGGCACTGTCAAGGAGGAATTTACTGAAGTGAACTCCGATGGGAATCCAATGGCGCCAAAAGAATTAGTCAAGGGGTACTCGGTTCAGCTCGGGTGCATTCTCCGAAGCACCATCTCGTTCAACACCGAGAACCTAAGGCATAAGGACCGAGGGAATTTGCGCAGCCTCCTCTTCACGAAGCTGCACGAACGATACAAGTTCCCCGCTGACTTTGCAAACACACGCCTCTCAGGGAATAAAGTGAATAGTGCCGCCCTCACGAAGATGAGCACGGCCCTGTCTACTTGGAGAAGCGCGGTGAAGAGAATGATTGACAAAGGTGATAGTTATGAGAAGATCAAGGTGAAAAATCCTTCGATCAACGAAGATGACTACAAGGAGTTCAAGATCAAGTGCGAGAGCAGCGCAACCTCTGAATCAAGTCAGTGGGGGAAAGAAATGCGGGAGTTGAACTTAGGGGAACACAAACTCGGTCCCGGCGGGTACAGAGTGGCGGAGACTATATGGGACAAGGAGGACACGGAGCGTGTCGAGCGAGGCCTACCGCCCCGCTTCGAGAAATACCGTGACAAGCAGACCAGGAACTATGTCAGGGCCCAGCACAAGAAGGACCCAGTAACAAAGGAGCTTACCATGGATCCGAAGACCAGGGCGCTTGAGCGTGTTCTGGTAAGGAATACACCCCCGCGTAATTAGCTCCATATGGTTTCTTTCTAATTAATGAAGCCAAATTTCTAAATGGTTCACATTCCTTCCGCAGAAGACCGAAAGCAGTAGCGCGGGGTCGTCTCAGAGCACCCCTTGGGATAGCACTCTAAATAGGGCGTTGAACATTATGAAAAACAAGGATAAGCTCAGTAAGCCGTCATCAGCTGGTCGTGTGGCCGGCAAAGGCTTGTCCACGAAATGGCCGTCATACTATAACGTTGGTGGGCGAAAGGAGAGAAAGACCAGCTCGGAATGCCAGTCGCGCGAGGTTCAAGAACTCAAGGCACAAGTCGCGCGGATTCCGGAGATTGTCCAAGAGAAAGTGCAACAACAACTGGGATCGACGCTCACCGCCATTGTGCATACCTTGATTCAGGGGCTGACGACGTGGATTGTGGGCGGCCAACAAGGGCCGCCCCCGGTTCCCAGCTTCACGGCCAGCAACTCGTGCAACGCGCAGGCGGCGCCATTGGTGTCTCCGACACCGGCACGAGCATTGGAGCTTAATGCACCCGGGTGTATGCCAACCGGCACCTCAGCAGCAAGCGGCCCCTCCGTCAGTTGCATGCCCGCCGTTGACGGTGCCTCGACATTAGCCGAGCTCGACGCCATCACGGTAACTAATTAAGCCTCTCGGCTGATGACTTCATCTCCTTGCCTTTGACTGGGCATCCCTAACGCCCTACATGTTTTCGCAGGGCGCCGCCGACGTTCCATGTACTCTCCTGCACTTCGTGGGCGGCGAGTTGATCGATGTCGCCAAGGGCAGAATCGTTCAACCGGGCAACCCCGTGTTCCACGGTAATCCGATGCCACCCACCGTGTATAGGGTTGAACTGGTTCGGGTGCTGCCAGGCTGTGAGGAGTTGTTACCTCCGATTCGACCTGCTGGGGCCGACGAAGATGATGTGATGACCCTCAGCGCCTGCGTAAGCTGGCCCCTGCTTTGGCCGAAGATCCAGTTTCGTTTGGGGGCGGGGGACACCACCCCACAGACAATACCGCCAGTCGTGCCGGCGCCAAGACATGGCAAGACCGCCGCAACGCTACCGGACATGCCGGACATCCCTATGGCACAGGATCCGAACATCCATATGGCACAGGATCCGGACGACGATGAAAACGATGACGGTACATTCATAAAGACTCGACTAGATGCAAGTCGTTTGTTGGCCCGAACTTTCACGGTACTAGAAGCAGTAACAAGAAATTCCGGTCGAGCAAAGATACAAGACCGTAATATCAAAAACTGGCGTTGAGTAGACGAATCAACTCCACGCGTAGCAGCGACAAAATCCGTCACGGATCAGCAAAGGCAAACACGATATTTGGTGTCCCCCGACATGGGACGTTTTCTGACTTTTATTGAACTCACGCGAAAGCAAAACTTGACCCTTTTACACGACGTGCCATCCTGGTATATATAGTGCACGCAGGCACAACCGACTCGACTTTGACTTGAACAAAACAAACGAGATTTTCTTTGCTATGAAACCGAACACAACTACTACTAGGACTCCCCCGTATATCACGCCAAGGAAACATCTAATCATGTTTATCCTTTACCTAACACCGATTGATTTCCTAAACTAAGGACTGCACTAATTAATCATCCGGCCAGCTGATCATCTGCATGTAAACACAACATCACGTGACTCGGACCAGAATATCACCAAAAAATATGTAGCTTGGCGTACGAAAATTAGGCTTAATTTCTTCAGGCTCTGGATCTTGTGATGGCATTTTAAGTGCAATTGTACCCACCATCAAAATATTAGAGTTGATTGCTTGATTAGATTTTGCTAATGCATTGACGGACGCATCATCCCCTCCTCCTTGAAACAAAACCGTCCTCGGTTTTGCGGTAGATTTCATGGACTTCTTCGGTGAAGCAGTTGTGTCCACCATGATTTCTCCCGTAAACATAGATCGCAGAACATGTCATCTTCCGGCTTTCCAAAAAGAGTAGGTATTGGACCGTCCCTCATCTATGGCATGACGGTCATATTGCCATGGTCTCCTCAACAATAAGTGACATGCATCCATCGGCAATACATCACAAATCACTGTATCAATATAGTCACCAACCGAAAAATTGAGACGCACCTCGTGAGTAACTTTCAGTTTCCCCGACTGATATAACCATTCGACGCAGTGGGGTTGTGGGTGCTTCCAAGTAGGCAAAGCTAAAGCATCCACCAATTCCTTGCTAACCACGTTGGTGTAGCTTCCTCCATCTATGATCATCTTGCAATTAGTTTTGTTGATTTTGCATTGAGTTTGAAAAATATTCCATCGCTGCCCCTTATCTTCAATGCGATCTTCTTGCACCCGTTGCACCATCAAAGACGGATATGATTCAACAGCTTCAAAACTCTCAACCACATTTTCAACATCTTCAGATTTTTCACCAGAAGTGTCAGAAACTGCCTCTTCGTCACTAGCGGATGCATAGCCATCTCTCGTGAGCAACACTCTTTTCTCATTAGGACATTCACGCTTCATATGTCCCCTTCCTCCACACTTGAAACACTCTATGTCACTAGTGCGTCCGATCGACTGTGCACTAGAATCAACGATCGACAGTCCTGATTTTGAAGCATCCTTTTGCACGGAACCATGAGAGCGATTTGATGATGTCGCCCAGGAGCTAGGACCAACATCCTCACTCTTATACTGCGAGCGTCGCCATGTGTTCAAAGTGGTACTGGGAGCAATGTTGACTTGGCGTCGCTTAATTTGTTGTTCCGCACGCAGAGCTTGATGCACAAGATCTTGTATGTTGTAGTATACCACCATCTCAACACGATCCCGCACCTCGATATTTAGCCCGTTAAAGAAACGTGCCATAGTCGCCTCCGGATCCTCCGTTGTCCCTGTACGTATCATAAGCAATTCCATCTCCTTGTAATATTCATCAACACTCATATTACCTTGAGAGAGCCGCTGCAACTTGTTGTACATATCTCTTTTATAATGCTCAGGAACAAAACGTCGCCTCATCAATTCTTTCATACCTCACCAAGTCGTCGGCCGATGTCTTGAACGACAAATTTGATTCCACCAAATTAGCGCGTAACTGGTGAACTCAATTCCAGCAAGTTGAACTTTCTTCTCCTCGCTATAATGATGGGCATCAAAAATTTGATCAACACGCATCTCCCACTCCAAATAGCCTTCTGGTTCGCACTTGCCGGAGAATGAAGGGATTGAAATTTTTATGCGTCCAATTTCATCATCCAAAGGCACACGCACAGCTTGACCAACTCGGTCATGCACTCCGCCACGAACAGAAGTTTCAGGACGAGGCTCATAGTGTCGTGGTCGTGGCGCGTACCCCACCTGGTCAACGCCGTCATCGAGACCATCATCCCGAGCATGAGGTTGTGCCGCCAAATGATGATCATGCACGCCGGCATGTCCGTCACGAGCAGGTGGTGCATAATGCAGTGGAGCCACTGGAGCAGTCTGTGGTGGGGCAAAATTCGTAGCCGGCATATTGATGATGTCCGCCAAACCATCAAACCGAGTGATCAGGACATCTATCCTTTTGCCGAGCGCATCATGACATTGCTTGATGTAGTTGCATGTATGGTCAAAACCATCCTGAATATTTTGCGGAATATCATCCGCATACACTGGACGTACTATTTCCTCAGAATGAGCGGCAACCTCATCACCCTTGTTGACCGAGGTTGACATCTTAATCAACACAGTACCGTGAACAACCTTAGCTTTGAATACCACTTGATAAAGACTCGACTAGATGCAAGTCGTTCGTTGGCCCGAACTTTCACGGTACTAGAAGCAGTAACAAGAAATTCCGGTCGAGCAAATATACAAGACCGTAATATCAAAAACTGGCGTCGAGTAGACGAATCAACTCCACGCGTAGCAGCGACAAAATCCGTCACGGATCAGCAAAGGCAAACACGATATTTGGTGTCCCCCGACATGGGACGTTTTCTGACTTTTATTGAACTCACGCGAAAGCAAAACTTGACCCTTTTACACGACGTGCCGTCCTGGTATATATAGTGCACGCAGGCACAACCGACTCGACTTTGACTTGAACAAAACAAACGAGATTTTCTTTGCTACGAAACCGAACACAACTACTACTAGGACTCCCCCGTATATCACGCCAAGGAAACATCTAATCATGTTTATCCTTTACCTAACACCGATTGATTTCCTAAACTAAGGACTGCACTAATTAATTATCCGGCCAGCTGATCATCTGCATGTAAACACAACATCACGTGACTCGGACCAGAATATCACCAAAAAATATGTAGCTTGGCGTACGAAAATTAGGCTTAATTTCTTCAGGCTCTGGATCTTGTGATGGCATTTTAAGTGCAATTGTTCCCACCATCAAAATATTAGAGTTGATTGCTTGATTAGATTTTGCTAATGCATTGACGGACGCATCATACATTTACCAACGTTGATAAGTACTTTGCCGAACATGGGTACGGTGACGAATTCTTCGGGCCTCCTTCTCAAGAACCCAACCCTGAAAAGACAACTGGGATCATGCTGGTACCGCGGAGAAACCAAATTGCAACAGGCGTCGTCTGGTGTTCAGTTCTCAGGAGACGCCTCCAGCTGCCGCCTTCATCGAGCCTCAAATAGCCGAGGTGCCAAATATTATCAGCCCCAACACACTCAAGAAGGCGGTCTGTGAGCAGAATTCGATCCCATTGCAGCAGAAGAAGAAGGAACGGAAAAGAAAGAGTAACCAGGGTGCCAGCCAGCCGGCACCGAGTACGATCCGTGCTCAGGACGGTCCACCTTCACCTAAGGATATCTCGAGGAGGGTGCATGTGGCGGGTAGGCCGATGTTACCGACTAATCTGCTCAATGCTGGAACCGGTGCTATGCGGAGTCTACATGACAGTGTTCTTTCTTTGGAGAAGAGGCATCTCTCCGAGAATGATGTGGCATACCCGGTTTTCGTGGCCAAGGTGCCAGAGGGCAAGGCCTTTGTGGATAACGCCATCGGGGGTACGATCGTCCTGTGGTTTGATGACATCTTCGCTATGTTTAACCTTCATCCGCTGCACTATACCATCGTTCGTCTATTTTCGCTGAGTATGGAGATGCAGATCATTAGAGACAAGACCCCGGACATCGTGATAGTCGACCCCTTCTACATGTGCGCCAAGATCTTGGGCAGCGCTGGGGACCGGCAAGTCGTGAGTTCTTACCTCGAAGGAGTCATTTTGGCAAACCCAGATAAGGATAACTTCCTCGTGCCTTACTTTCCCGAGTAAGTCATCCCCTCACCGCCCCGTAACATATGATTTCTTAGATTTTGATCGTTCTTTTTTTCTAACATTCCATGTTTTGTGCAGTGACACACATTGCACACTCATCCTCTTAAGCCCGAAATATTCCATGGCCACGTATTTCGACTCGGACCGTCAGTCGAAGAAAGACTACACAAATATCAAGAAAGTTCTTGATGATGTTGTCCCCGGCTACGCCAGATCTGGAGGCACCTTCACCAGGCTAGTTCGTAGGTACGGCAAGCACGTGTTCGCCCACACTACGACGTTCCCCTACGTCAAGCAGCCGCCTGGCGGTCATAAGGATGCCTACTACGCCCTCCATCACATGCGGGCGATCGTGCGGAACCATAATCACCTTCTGCTACCAAATAATCTCAAAGATTGGGCCGCAGGCTTGTCGGCAATCCAGGACACGGACTGATAACCCACAAGTATAGGGGATCGCAACAGTTTTCGAGGGTAAAGTATTCAACCCAAATTTATTGATTCGACACAAGGGGAGCCAAAGAATACTCTCAAGTATTAGTAGTTGAGTTGTCAATTCAACCACACCTGGAAACTTAATATCTGCAGCAAAGTGTTCAGTAGCAAGGTAATATGATAGTAGTGGTAACGGTAGCAAAAGGTAACAGTAGTAAAAGCAATGTTTTTGGTTTTTTGTAGTGATGATAGCAATAGCAACGGGAAAGTAAATAAGCGAAGAACAATATATGGAAAGCTCGTAGGCAATGGATCGGTGATAGAGAATTATGCCGGATGCGGTTCATCATGTAACAGTCATAACCTAGGGTGACACAGAACTAGCTCCAGTTCATTGATGTAATGTAGGCATGTATTTCGAATATAGTCATACGTGCTTATGGAAAAGAACTTGCATGACATCTTCTGTCCTACCCTCCCGTGGCAGCGGGGTCCTTACGGAAACTAAGGGATATTAAGGCCTCCTTTTAATAGAGAACCGGAACAAAGCATTAACACATAGTGATAAATGAACTCCTCAAACTACGGTCATCACCGGTAAGTATCCCGATTACTGTCACCTCGAGGTTAACGGATCATAACACATAATAGGTGACTATAGACTTGCAAGATAGGATCAAGAACACTCATATATTGATGAAAACATAATTGGTTCAGATCTGAAATCATGGCACTCGGGCCCTAGTGACAAGCATTAAGCATAGCAAAGTCATAGCAACATCAATCTCAGAACATAGTGGAGACTAGGGATCAAACCCTAACAAAACTAACTCGATTACATGATGGTCCCATCCAACCCATCACCGTCCGGCAAGCCTACGATGGAATTATTCACGCACGACGGTGAGCATCATGAAATTGGTGATGGAGGATGGTTGATGATGACGATGGCGACGAATTCCCCTCTCCGGAGGCCCGAACGGACTCCAGATCAGCCCTCCTGAGAGGTTTTAGGTTTTGGCGGTGGCTCCGTATTGTAAAACGTGATGATTTCTTCTCTCTGATTTTTTTCTCCCTGAAACTCAATATATGGAGGTGGAGTTGGAGTCGGAGAGGCAACAGGGGGCCCACGAGGTAGGGGGCGCGCCCCCACCCTCGTGGCAAGGTGGTGGGCCCCCTGGCCTTCATATTTGGCAGGTATTTTTCTTATTTTCTGAAAAGTGTCTCCGTGAAGTTTCAGGTCATTCCGAGAACGTTTGCTCCTGCACATAAATAACACCATGGTAGTTCTGCTGAAAACAGCGTCAGTCCGTGTTAGTTCCATTCAAATCATGTAAGTTAGAGTCCAAAACAAGGGCAAACGTGTTTGGAAAAGTAGATACGTTGGAGACGTATCACGGACATCAGACAAGAATTCTTTCGCATCCAGTTAGAGGTTGCGGAAATCATCCATCAAGATGTCCTTCGTACCTCGGGGCAGTTCTACCTCAGATATCAACCGTCCAACAGTGAGATAGACACAACGCTACAAATGCAGGCTGACAACGCCCGCGATTTCATGACCATCACGAGAGACGGCGGCTTCATCCACGCTCCGGTCCCTGAGTCGAGTCGAAAGTAGTGATGCTATGTGTAGTTCTGAAACATCGATTGGCTAATGTTGTAATTAAACTTTAATGAACTTGTATGTCTCTTTGGTTTGGACAGTCGTTCAACTTATATGTAATCGATGCTATTTATTAGTAGGACCATGAATCGTGCTATTAATGTTTTGCTTTTCTCTTCCGATCCTTTTGTTGCATACTTATATATTGCTTATGTATTCTCTGTGAATTGTTACTAACGTTTTGTTTGGCTAGTGCATAGAGATGCCGTCGTATGTCGTGTACAAGGGTAAGGTTCCCGGAGTCTACGACCAGTGTGACCGTTTAAGCGGTAACAGTTACAAAGGGTACACCACTAGGGCGGAGGCAGAAGTTAGATACGCGCGCTATCTAGCGGGAGAGAGGATGGAGCGTTGGAGGAACCGGATGAAGACCAGTTTCATCACGATGATGCTCATCGTGATGACCTCAGCTCTCTTCAATGTGATGGTAGTTTAGATGATCGATATCGACTTGTAATGTGAAGACAAACTCGTTGCTCGCGGTTTCGAGACTTGTAATGTTCTAACTTTGTTCGGTATTTTAAATTTGGAGACTAATATGATGAATTGTATTCGGAGACTTATCTTCTATTGTATTCGATAAATCTGTTGTTTATATGTTCTGCTCTCTATATTATGTGCAGTAATATGTTTTGTAACCTGTGCAAATATCAGAAAAGAAAAAAAATAATCCCTAATATTCATACTAGTGGCGCACCACTCAGCACAGTAATGGCGCACTGCAAAAAGGTCTCTAATGGCGCATCATCCATTAGTGCGCCATAGTATGCCAAAGCACATGGGTAAATATGGCCCCATGGGAGGCATAGTAATGGCGCACCATGGGCTATACTAATGGTGCACTGCATGATGCGCCATTAGTATACCAGATACTAATGGCGCACCAGTGGTGCGCCATTAGTAAAAAATTCTAATGACGTGGTGCTAGTGGTGCACCTGTAGTGCATTACTAGTAGGCCTTTTGCTAGTAGTGGTAATCCAATATACACTAAAATCTGAACTTACCGCCTTGAATTTATGATAGCTAATCAGTGAGAAACAAACAGATTCTGTGCGGTTTCCTATGAGTATACCGATGCAAGCAGCAAGACCATCAAAATGAACATCTAATTTATTCAGTCGTACCCAAGGCTACAATTAAGTCTGGTCAAAGAAACTAAAATGGGCCAAAAAGAATAGGAAGTCTGAAGTACATACCATATTCCAAAGATTACAGAACATAGGAGAAGCAAGCGCGGATCTGTAGGAACACTTGTGCTGATATATGCCTATCTTATTTCCCTAACTTTGGAACCCAACTCTCTGTGTTCACAGTAGGAAAACTTGTATACAGACAGAGGGAGGTTTCTATTCAATCTTGAAAATCCTCGATCTTACCAAACTAGAAACACATAAACTAAATCATGGCGAAATTCCAACTTGCAACTCACAGAATCCGCCAAATATTAACCATTACTCCCTCCATTCCAAATTATAGTGCGCCAGCGCTTCCCGAGGTCAAACTTTGACCATAAATATAACCAATGAGACCGACTGCGGCGAGAGAAAAAATTATATAATTGAAAAGTTCTTTTGAATACGAATTCACTAGTATAACTTTTGCTCCCGCCGCAGTCGGTCTCGTTGGTTAAATTTATGGTCAAAGTTAAAGCATGGGGATAGAGGAAGCACTATATTTTGGAACGGAGGGAGTACATCAATGTCGTCGGTGTTGGAAATATGCCCTAGAGGCAATAATAAAATGGTTATCATTATATTTCTTTGTTCATGATAATTGTCTATTGTTCATGCTATAATTGTGTTATCCGGAAATCGTAATACATGTGTGACTACATAGACCACAACACGTCCCTAGTGAGCCTCTAGTTGACTAGCTCGTTGATCAAAAGATAGTCATGGTTTCCTGACTATGGACATTGGATGTCATTGATAACAGGATCACATCATTAGGAGAACGATGTGATGGACAAGACCCAATCCTAAGCTTAGCTCAAAGATCGTGTAGTTCGTTTGCTGTAGCTTTTCTGAATGTCAAGTATCATTTCCTTAGACCATGAGATTGTGCAACTCCCGGATACCGTAGGAGTGCCTTGGGTGTGCCAAACGTCAGAACGTAACTGGGTGACTATAAAGGTACATTACAGGTATCTCCGAAAGTGTCTGTTGGGTTGGCACGAATCGAGACTGGGATTTGTCACTCTGTATGACGGAGGTAATGCATCATCATAATGAGCTCAATGTGACCAAGTGGTTGATCACGGGATCATGCATTACGGTACGAGTAAAGTGACTTGCCGGTAACGAGATTGAACGAGGTATTGGGATACCGACGATCGAGTCTCGGGCAAGTAACGTACCAATTGACAAAGGGAATTGTATACGGGATTGATTGAATCCTCGACATCGTGGTTCATCCGATGAGATCATCGAGGAGCATGTGGGAGCCAACATGGGTATCCAGATCCCACTGTTGGTTATTGACCGGAGAGTCGTCTCGGTCATGTCTGCGTGTCTCCCGAACCCGTAGGGTCTACACACTTAAGGTTCGGTGACGCTAGGGTTGTTGAGATATTAGTATACACTAACCCGAAAGTTGTTCGGGGTCTCGGATGAGATCCCGGACGTCACGAGGAATTCCGGAATGGTCCGGAGGTGAAGATTCATATATAGGAAGTCAAGTTTCGGCCATCGAGAAAGTTTCGGGGGTAATCGGTATTGTACTAGGACCACCGGAAGGGTCCCGGGGGTCCACCGGGTGGGTCCACCTATCCCGAAGGGCCCCATGGGTTGAAGTGGGAGGGGAACCAGCCCCTACTGGGCTGGTGCGCCCCCCTTGGGCCTCCCCTGCGCCTAGGGTTGGAAACCCTAGGGGTGGGGGCGCCCCACTTGGCTTGGGGGGCACTCCACCCCCCTTGGCCGCCCCCCCTTGGAGATTGCATCTCCTAGGGCCGCGCCCCCCCTTAGGGCCTATATATAGTGGGGGGAGGGAGGGCAAGCCGCACCCTAGCCCCTGGCCCTCCCTCTCCCTCCCATGACACTCCTCCCTCTCCCGAGCTTGGCGAAGCCCTGCCGAGATCACCGTTTCTTCCACCACCACGCCGTCGTGCTGCTGGATCTTCATCAACCTCTCCTTCCCCCCTTGCTGGATCAAGTTGGAGGATACGTCTTCCCAACCGTACGTGTGTTGAACGCGGAGGTGTCGTCCGTTCGGCACTTGGTCATCGGTGATTTGGATCACGTCGAGTACGACTCCATCAACCCCGTTCTCTTGAACGCTTCCGCGCGCGATCTACAAGGGTATGTAGATGCACTCCTCTCTCCCTTGTTGCTAGATGACTCCATAGATTGATCTTGGTGATGCGTAGAAAATTTTAAAATTCTGCTACGTTCCCCAACAGTGGTCATGAGCTAGGTCTATGCGTAGTTACTATGCACGAGTAGAACACAAAGCAGTTGTGGGCGTCGATATTGTCAATTTGCTTGCCGTTACTAGTCTTATCTTGATTCGGCGGCATTGTGGGATGAAGCGGCCCGGACCGAACCTTACACGTACGCTTACGTGAGACCGGTTCCACTGACTAACATGCACTAGTTGCATAAGGTGGCTGGCGGGTGTCTGTCTCTCCCACTTTAGTCGGATCGGATTCGATGAACAGGGTCCTTATGAAGGGTAAATAGAAATTGGCAATTCACGTTGTGGTCTTGGCATAGGTAAGAAACGTTCTTGCTAGAAACCTATAGCAGCCACGTAAAAACTTGCAACAACAATTAGAGGACGTTAACTTGTTTTTGCAGCAAGTGTTTTGTGATGTGATATGGCCAAAGGATGTGATGAATGATATATGTGATGTATGAGATGATCATGTTCTTGTAATAGGAATCACGACTTGCATGTCGATGAGTATGACAACCGGCAGGAGCCATAGGAGATCATGGTGTCATGCCGGTGACGATGATGATCATGGCGCCCCGAAGATGGAGATCATAAGGAGCGAAATGATATTGGCCATATGATGTCACTACTTGATTGCATGTGATGTTTATCATGTTTTACATCTTATTTGCTTAGAACAATGGTAGCTTAAATAAGATGATCCCTCGAATTAATTTCAATAAAGTGTTCCCCCTAACTGTGCACCGTTGTGAAGGTTCTTGTTTCGAAGCACCACGTGATGATCGGGTGTGATAGATTCTAACGTTCGAATACAACGGGTGTAAGCCAGATTTACACACGCAATACACTTAGGTTGACTTGATGAGCCTAGCATGTACAGACATGGCCTCGGAACACGGAAGACCGAAAGGTCGAGCATGAGTCGTATAGGAGATACGATCAACATGAAGATGTTCACCAATGTTGGCTAATCCGTGTCACGTGATGATCGGACACGGCCTAGTTAATTCGGATCATGTTTCACTTAGATGACTGGAGGGATGTCTATCTGAGTGGGAGTTCATTGAGTAATTTGATTAGATGAACTTAATTATCATGAACTTAGTCTAATAATCTTTACAATATGTCTTGTAGATCAAATGGCCCACGTTGTCCTCAACTTCAACGCGTTCCTAGAGAAAACCAAGCTGAAATACAATGGCAGCAACTATACGGACTGGGTCCGGAACCTGAGGATCATCCTCATAGCTGCCAAGAAAGATTATGTCCTAGAAGCACCGCTAGGTGACGCACCTGTCCCATTGAACCAAGACGTTATGAACGCTTGGCAGTCACGTGCTGATGATTACTCCCTTGTTCAGTGCGGCATGCTTTACAACTTAGAACCGGGGCTCCAAAAGCGTTTTGAGAGACACGGAGCATATGAGATGTTCGAAGAGCTGAAAATGGTTTTTCAAGCTCATGCCCGGGTCGAGAGATATGAAGTCTCCGACAAGTTCTTCAGCTGTAAGATGGTGGAAAATAGTTCTGTCAGTGAGCACATACTCAGAATGTCTGGGTTGCATAACCGCTTGACTCAGCTGGGAGTTAATCTCTCGGATGACGCGGTCATCGACAGAATCCTTCAGTCACTTCCACCGAGCTACAAGAGCTTTGTGATGAACGTCAATATGCAGGGGATGGAAAAGACCATTCCTGAGGTGTATTCAATGCTGAAATCAGCAGAGGTGGAAATCAAAAAGGAACATCAAGTGTTGATGGTGAATAAAACCACTAAGTTCAAGAAAGGCAAGGGTAAGAAGAACTTCAAGAAGGACGGCAAGGGAGTTGCCGCGCCTGGTAAGCATGCTGCCGGGAAGAAGCCAAAGAATGGACCCAAGCCTGAGACTGAGTGTTTTTATTGCAAGGGAAGTGGTCACTGGAAGCGGAACTGCCCCAAATACTTAGTGGACAAGAAGGCCAGCAACACTAAAGGTATATGTGATATACATGTAATTGATGTGTACCTTACCAGTACTCGTAGTAGCTCCTGGGTATTTGATACCGGTGCGGTTGCTCACATTTGTAACTCAAAGCAGGAGCTGCGGAATAAGCGGAGACTGGCGAAGGATGAGGTGACGATGCGCGTCGGGAATGGTTCCAAGGTCGATGTGATCGCCGTCAGCACGCTGCCTCTACATTTACCAACGGGATTAGTTTTAAACCTCAATAATTGTTATTTAGTGCCAGCTTTGAGCATGAACATTGTATTAGGATCTCGTTTAATTTGAGATGGCTACTTATTTAAATCTGAGAATAATGGTTGTTCTATTTATATGAGAGATATGTTTTATGGTCATGCTCCGATGGTGAATGGTTTATTCTTAATGAATCTCGAGCGTAATGCTACACATATTCATAATGTGAATACCAAAAGATGTAAGGTTGATAATGATAGTCCCACATACTTGTGGCACTGCCGCCTTGGTCACATAGGTGTCAAACACATGAAGAAGCTCCATGCAGATGGACTTTTAGAGTCTCTTGATTACGAATCATTTGACACGTGCGAACCATGCCTCATGGGTAAAATGACCAAGACTCCGTTCTCAGGAACAATGGAGCGAGCAACCAACTTATTGGAAATCATACATACTAATGTGTGCGGTCCAATGAGTGTTGAGGCTCGCGGTGGCTATCGTTATGTTCTCACCCTCACTGATGACTTGAGTAGATATGGGTATGTCTACTTAATGAAACACAAGTCTGAGACCTTTGAAAAGTTCAAGGAATTTCAGAGTGAGGTTGAGAATCAACGTGACAAGAAAATCAAGTTCTTGCAATCAGATCGTGGGGGAGAATACTTGAGTCACGAATTTGGCACACACTTAAGAAAATGTGGAATAGTTTCACAACTCACGCCGCCTGGAACACCTCAGCGTAACGGTGTGTCCGAACGTCGTAATCGCACTCTATTGGATATGGTGCGATCCATGATGGCTCTTACCGATTTACCGCTCTCATTTTGGGGCTATGCATTAGAGACTGCCGCATTCACTTTAAATAGGCCTCCGTCGAAATCCGTTGAGACGACACCGTATGAATTATGGTTTGGGAAAAAACCTAAGCTGTCGTTTCTAAAAGTTTGGGGATGCGATGCTTATGTCAAGAAACTTCAACCTGAAAAGCTCGAACCCAAGTCGGAAAAATGCGTCTTCATAGGATACCCTAAAGAAACTATTGGGTATACCTTCTACCTCAGATCCGAAGGCAAGATCTTTGTTGCCAAGAATGGGTCCTTTCTAGAGAAAGAGTTTCTCTCGAAAGAAATAAGTGGGAGGAAAGTAGAACTTGATGAAGTATTACCTCTTGAACCGGTAAGTGGCGCAGCTCAAGAAAATGTTCTTGAGGTGCCTGCACCGACTAGAGAGGTAGTTGATGATGATGATCATGAAACTTCAGATCAAGTTGCTACTGAACTTCATAGGTCTACGAGGACACGTTCCGCACCAGAGTGGTACGACAACCCTGTCTTGGAAATCATGTTGTTAGACAATGGTGAACCTTCGAACTATGAAGAAGCGATGGCGGGCCCGGATTCCGACAAATGGCTGGAGGCCATGAAATCCGAGATAGGATCCATGTATGAAAACAAAGTATGGACTTTGACTGACTTGCCTGATGATCGGCGAGCCATAGAAAATAAATGGATCTTTAAGAAGAGGACATACGCTGATGGTAATGTGACCATCTATAAAGCTCGGCTTGTCGCTAAGGGTTATCGACAAGTTCAAGGGGTTGACTACGATGAGACTTTCTCACCCGTAGCGAAGCTGAAGTCCGTCCGAATCATGTTAGCAATTGCCTCATTCTATGATTATGAGATATGGCAAATGGACGTCAAAACGGCATTCCTTAATGGTTTCCTTAAGGAAGAATTGTATATGATGCAGCCGGAAGGTTTTGTCGATCCTAAGAATGCTGACAAGGTGTGCAAGCTCCAACGCTCAATTTATGGGCTGGTGCAAGCATCTCGGAGTTGGAACATTCGTTTTGATGAGATGATCAAAGCGTTTGGGTTTACGCAGACTTATGGAGAATCCTGCATTTACAAGAAAGTGAGTGGGAGCTCTGTAGCATTTCTCATATTGTATGTGGATGACATACTGTTGATGGGAAATGATATAGAATTCTTGGAAAGCATAAAGGCCTACTTGAACAAGTGTTTTTCAATGAAGGACCTTGGAGAAGCTGCTTATATATTAGGCATCAAGATCTATAGAGATAGATCGAGACGCCTCATTGGTCTTTCACGGAGTATGTACCTTGACAAGATATTGAAGAAGTTCAAAATGGATCAGTCAAAGAAGGGGTTCTTGCCTGTATTGCAAGGTACGAGATTGAGCACAGCTCAATGCCCGACCACGACAGAAGATAGAGAAAAGATGAGTGTCATCCCCTATGCCTCGGCCATAGGGTCTATCATGTATGCTATGCTGTGTACCAGACCTGATGTAAACCTTGCCGTAAGTTTGGTAGGAAGGTACCAAAGTAATCCCGACATGGAACACTGGACAGCGGTCAAGAATATCCCGAAGTACCTGAAAAGGACTAAGGACATGTTTCTCGTGTATGGAGGTGACGAAGATCTCATCGTAAAGGGTGACGTCGATGCTAGGTTCGACACAGATCTGGATGACTCTAAGTCACAAACCGGATACATGTATATTTTGAATGGTGGGGCAGTAAGCTGGTGCAGTTGCAAGCAAAGCGTTGTGGCGGGATCTACATGTGAAGCCGAGTACATGGCAGCCTCGGAGGCAGCACAAGAAGCAGTCTGGGTGAAGGAGTTCATTACCGACCTAGGAGTCATACCCAATGCGTCGGGCCCGATGACTCTCTTCTGTGACGACACTAGAGCTATTGCCCTTGCCAAGGAGCCCAGGTTTCATAGGAAGACCAGGCATATCAAGCGTCACTTCAACTCCATTCGTGAAAGTGTTCAAAATGGAGACATAGATATTTGTAAAGTACATACGGACCTGAATGTGGCAGATTCGTTGACTAAACCTCTCCCTAGAGAAAAACATGATCAACACCAGAACTGCATGGGTGTTCGGTTCATCACAATGTAACTAGACTATTGACTCTAGTGCAAGTGGGAGACTGTTGGAAATATGCCCTAGAGGAAATAATAAAATGGTTATTATTATATTTCTCTGTTCATGATAATTGTCTATTGTTCATGCTATAATTGTGTTATCCGGAAATCGTAATACATGTGTGAATACATAGACCACAACACGTCCCTAGTGAGCCTCTAGTTGACTAGCTCGTTGATCAAAAGATAGTCATGGTTTCCTGACTATGGACATTGGATGTCATTGATAACGGGATCACATCATTAGGAGAATGATGTGATGGACAAGACCCAATCCTAAGCATAGCTCAAAGATCGTGTAGTTCGTTTGATGTAGATTTTCCGAATGTCAAGTATCATTTCCTTAGACCATGAGATTGTGCAACTTCCGGATACCGTAGGAGTGCTTTGGGTGTGCCAAACGTCACAACGTAACTGGGTGACTATAAAGGTACACTACAGGTATCTCCGAAAGTGTCTGTTGGGTTAGCATGAATTGAGACTTGGATTTGTCACTCCGTATGACGGAGAGGTCTCTCTGGGCCTACTCGGTAATGCATCATCATAATGAGCTCAATGTGACCAAGTGGTTGATCACGGGATCATGCATTAGGTACGAGTAAAGTGACTTGCTGGTAACGAGATTGAACGAGGTATTGGGATACCGACGATCGAGTCTCGGGCAAGTAACGTATGTAACAAAGGGAATTGTCTACGGATTGATTGAATCCTCGACATCGTGGTTCATCCGATGAGATCATTGAGGAGCATGTGGGTGCCAACATGGGTATCCAGATCCCGCTGTTGGTTATTGACCGGAGAGTCGTCTCGGTCATGTCTGCGTGTCTCCCGAACCCATAGGGTCTACACACTTAAGGTTCGGTGACGCTAGGGTTGTTGAGACATTAGTATACGGTAACCCGAAAGTTGTTCGGAGTCCCGAATGAGATCCCGGACGTCACGAGGAGTTCCAGAATGGTCCGGAGGTGAAGATATATATATAGGAAGTCAAGTTTCGGCCATCGGGAAAGTTTCGGGGGTAATCGGTATTGTACCGGGATCACTGGAAGGGTCCCGGGGGTCCACCGGGTGGGGCCACCTATCCCGGAGGGCCCCATGGGCTGAAGTGGGAGGGGAACCAGCCCCTAGTGGGCTGGTGCGCCCCCCTTGGGCCTCCCCTGCGCCTAGGGTTGGAAACCCTAGGGGTGGGGGGCGCCCCACTTGGCTTGGGGGGCAAGCCACCCCCTTGGCCGCCCCCCCCCCTGGAGATTGGATCTCCTAGGGCCGGCGCCCCCCTAGGGACCCTATATATAGTGGGGGGGGGGAGGGAGGGCAGCCGCACCCTAGCCCCTGGCCTCTCCCTCTCCCTCCCGTGACACCTCTCCTTCTCGTAGTGCTCGGCGAAGCCCTGCCAAGATCGCCGTAGTTTCCACCACCACGCCCGTGGTGCTCCTGGATCTCCATCAACCTCTCCTTCCCCCTTGCTGGATCAAGTTGGAGGAGACGTCTCCCCAACCGTACGTGTGTGAACACGGAGTTGCCGTCCATTCGGGCGCTAGGTCATCGGTGATTTGGATCACGACGAGTACGACTCCATCAACCCCGTTCTCTTGAACGCTTCCGCGCGCGATCTACAAGGGTATGTAGATGCACTCCTCTCTCACTCGTTGCTAGATTACTCCATAGATTGATCTTGGTGATGCGTAGAAAAATTTAAAATTCTGCTACGTTCCCCAACAGGGAGTACGACTCCATCAACCCCGTTCTCTTGAACGCTTCCGCGCGCGATCTACAAGGGTATGTAGATGCACTCCTCTCTCACTCGTTGCTAGATTACTCCATAGATTGATCTTGGTGATGCGTAGAAAAATTTAAAATTCTGCTACGTTCCCCAACAGGATGAACTTGGAAGATAGAAAAATTAAACTGTGTCCGCACTTATACTTTGGACGAGAATAATAGAATATTTAACACACGGCCGATAACATACCATACTGAGACTAGGCATCCATGTTTGCTAATAGAAAAAACGTACACAAATATATGGCAGTAGACTATCCTATTTTATAATTATATGACATCAAGCTATCGAGCTAAAATCAAGCGAGCCAGTATTGGCTCAAGATTAGCTCATTTCTCTATCGAGCTATGTAAAGTGTTCATACTCAGCTCATTTCTTTTCAAGTCGATCTCGAGTCGAGTCAAAATACGATTAGATCTTTAGCATCTCACGAGCCTTGAGCTTTTCTTGCAGCCCTAACCGCTACAGGTTCCCAAACTGATAATTTGCGAAGGTGTTCACTCAACTCAGTGACCACCCGGAGTACAAATAAATAAAATTAATAAAAAAGTTGTTATACTAAGTGATTTTGATTTTGATATATCAAAATTTGATGGGATTTCTGAAATTCCCCAAAACTCCAAAATTTCGCATAGTTTAGTGTGATCCAAAAAAATTATGTTTCTGAAATTTAAAACATTGGGCTTGAGAAAATCCATTTCGCAATGGATCCGATGTATTGGCGAAATATTGGAACTTGGTAAATGCGATGCAATTTTTCCTTGAAATTGTTAACTAATTCTTTTTTTTGTAAAACTTTAAATTTGACTTGAGATCATGCTAGAGTTTCAATTAATTCTGACGCAGTAATGTAGGGCTTGTACACCACATGGATACGTGCTTCGTCTCATATCTGAAAAGTGAAAAAAGAACATATCTCTTACTTCAAAGGCAGATTAAATGATTTTTTTGAAAATAAGGTGTATAAATATTTATTTATTTTCCATAAAAAGCAAAAATTTGGATTGTATTTTTAAAATGAATTGAAGTTAACTTAATGGATCTTTGAGAAGTTAATTATTTTGATTTCCTAAAGAGGTGTAATTTTATTATCCTCCAGGGAATTTTGAATCCAGTTCACTGGCGGCGCCAGGATGGCAACCATATGGTGTCGCTAATAAGCTATGGGGTCATTAGTCTATAATCTAAGGACTTTGCACGTGGCTAGGGAGCGCCTGGGCGCTCGTTCGCAAGATCCAACACACCTGCTGTTTTGAGAAAAAAGGGACTGAATCAGGAGATACACCAGAAAAGGGAAGAACAAAGCCCACCTGGTCCCCCTCCAACCAACGCGCACGCGCCTACCTGAACCGCGCGCCCCACCTGGTCCCCTCACCCTCCTTTTCTTCCCTACCAAGGCCAAGCCCCTAATCCTCTAGCCTCTCATTCCCACCGAACCGTCTCCAGAATCTTCTCTCTTACAAATCTACAAAGCTTGGCAATTATAACACCTTGAAGCTTTCTCCCCTCCTTAAACATGCCGATCAAATTGCAGCAGAAAACAAGTGGCAAAACCTGCACACCCCTCTGTAAGATTTGGTAGAAAGCGTTGAACCCTTTGCTCGGGCCGCATGTGTATTTATAGAATAGTTGCCGTGGCTTACAAGGTTTGGAATATCGCTAGGATTCTTCCAGAGAGAGATCGATACAACTTGGAGAAGAAGAACAGAAGAAGAGATAGAAACAGAAACAATTTAAACATATCATCTATCCCTACGTACTCTATTCTAACATCCTCCCTCAACCCAAACCTATGAAAATTTCTCTAGGTTTAGATTGTACTTGAACTCATTCAGTCTCCTCGTAAGTGGTTTAGTGAAGCCATCCGCAAGTTGATCTCCTGTGGGAATAAATTTGATATCAAGTAGCTTTCGTGCTACTCTTTCTCTCACAAAATGAAAATCAACCTCTATGTGTTTTGTACGTGCATGAAACACCGGATTTGCAGAAAGATAGGTAGCACCAATATTGTCACACCATAACCTTGCAGCTTGTGGGGCCTTGATTCCCAACTCGTATAGAAGAGTCTGGATCCACATGATTTCAGCCGTTGCATTAGCAAGAGCTTTGTATTCTGCTTCAGTGCTTGATCTTGACACAGTAGCCTGTTTCCTTGCACTCCATGACACAAGATTTGATCCCAGAAAAACAGCAAAACCACCTGTGGACCTTCTATCATCAGGGCATCCTGCCCAGTCAGCATCTGAGTATGCACTAACTAGCATGGATGGTGACTTAATAATCTTGATTCCAAGTCCCATTGTAAACTTTAGATACCTCAGAATTCTCTTTACTGCAGTCCAATGAACTGTACTTGGTGCATGTAAAAACTGACATACCTTGTTGACAGAATATCAGGTCTAGTCAATGTTAAGTATTGCAGAGCACCAACAACACTCCTATAGTTCGTTGCATCATTTGGTCCAAGTAATTCACCTCCTTCAACTGTAAGCTTCTCAGAAGTGGAGAGTGGTGTACTTACTGGTTTGCAATGTTCCAGTCCTACCCTTCTTAGAATATCTGTGGTGTATTTCTCTTGTGTAAGAAGTATTCCATCCTTGATCTGTCTTACCTCTATACCAAGAAAGTAGTGAAGATTACCCAAATCCTTGAGTGCAAACTCCACATTGAGATCACGAAGAAGAGAGGTAGTAGCTTCTGAACTGGAACTAGCAACAATTATATCATCAACATAGACAAGAACAAACATAGAGATGTTGCCTTTATGATAAAAGAATAATGAGGTATCTGCCTTGCTTGGAATAAACCCAAGTTGTTGCAACTTAGTACTCAACCTGGAGTACCAGGCTCTTGGAGCCTGTTTTAAGCCATACAAAGCTTTGTCCAACTTGCAGACAAAATGAGGTGTGCTTTTGTTCTCATACCCAGGTGGTTGCCGCATGAACACTTCTTCCTCAAGAACACCATGAAGAAACGCGTTCTGAACGTCTAGCTGACGTAAACTCCACCCTCTGGAAATAGCAATAGACAGAACAAGTCGAATAGTAGCTGCCTTAACAACCGGGCTAAAGGTATCCTCATAATCAATTCCAAACCTTTGCTTAAACCCTTTTGCAACCAATCTGGCTTTGTATCTATCTATACTTCCATCAGATTTTCTTTTAATCTTATAAACCCACTTGCAATCAATCAAATTCTTTCCCTTTTTTGGTGGTACAAGATGCCACGTTTTATTTTTCATGAGTGCTTGATATTCATTGTCCATAGCCCCTTTCCATTCTTTGTGAGCAAGAGCTTCGGCTAGATGAATAGGTTCACCTGAACTAGTGAGAAAAGCAAACTTGCGAGGATCATACCTTACTGTACCGTCCTTGTATTCCTTGGGCTTGAATACTCCAGATTTTGATCTGGTGTGGCGCTGAGGTATCTCGGATGACACATGTGTAGAGGCTGTTGCAGTTTCTTCATTGCCAGAACAAGCCGCAGAAGATCCAGCCAAATCGTCTTGGACTGCCGCGCCACAGGGCTCCAGATCCGAGGTAGACACCAGATCCAACGAGATTCTACTCGTGCAAGACGCCCCAGCAGCAGCAGGGCTGCGCATGGCACTATTGATGGGCCCCTCTCCGGTTGGGCTATCGGCCACGGAGCGCACCGGTTCCCGTGCGACACGCGTGGACGGGCTGCGCCCCTCGCTGCCTGGGTCCACGCCCGAATCTTGGTCGGCCACTGGATCGGCAGGTGGGCTGGTCCCGCCATGTGGCACTACGGGAGACGCGGGAGACACCGATGCGCGCCTGGCGACTGGATCAGCCTCGGATCGCGTGCGGCTATCAACCTGGGATCGCGCACCTTCCCTGGCGCTGCAGTTCTACACAACATCAGCATCGGATCCAGCGTTATTTTCGTCCTCTTCTGCGCACATAAAATCATAGCCAAAAACTGCATTTTTTTCATTAGTATCTGAATTTTCTTTTGGACTAGTCACATGATCATGTTCTATTAATTCTCCCCCATGATCAGGACGTGACAAAGGATGCGAGAGAAGAGAAATTTTTGCTCGAAGAAGGGCTCCGGCATTTGGATGAAGTTTAGCGAAGGGAAAGATAGTTTCATCAAAGATCACATCCCTAGAGATGTAGAGGCGTCCAGTTGAGATTTCTAGGCACTTGTAGCCTTTATGAAGATTGCTGTAGCCAAGGAAAACGCATTGAGTGGAGTGAAACTCAAGTTTGTGGCGATTATATGGGCGAAGATTAGAATAACATGCACATCCAAAAACCTTGAGAGAATTACAATCTGGCTTTTGATGAAACAATCGCTCTAAGGGAGTTGTGTTCCCAATAACCTTACTGGGCAACCGATTGATAAGATAAGTGGCAGCAATGAATGCTTCATCCCAATACTTTAGAGGCATAGATGCATGAGCAAGAAGGGAAAGGCCTACTTCAACAATATGACGGTGTTTACGTTCGGCAGAACCGTTCTGTTGATGTGCATGTGGACACGAAACATGATGCTCAATGCCTATGCTTCGAAAGAAAGAGTTGAGTTTCTCATACTCTCCTCCCCAGTCACTCTGGACTGCAATGATTTTCTTGTCAAATTGACGCTCAACAAATTTTTGGAATTCTTGGAAGACAGAAAAAACTTCGGATTTGAACTTAAGCAAGTATATCCATGTAAACTTACTATAGTCATCAATGAAGCTAACATAATATTTCTTTCTTCCAAAAGAATCTCTGTCATGACCCCATACATCACTGAATATCAGTTCCAACGGAGCATGAGACACACTATTTGACTTAGGATAGGGGAGTTGATGACTCTTGGCACATTGACAAGCATCACAAACAGACTCTTTATTCTCACTACTAGACAATTGAAGATTGCCTTTATTCACTACTTGATCAACTATTTTTAATGAAGGATGACCTAATCTTTGATGCCACCTCTCTAAGGATGGTTTGACGACGGAGTAGACTTGATGATGACGCTTGCGGCTAAAAGATCTTGATGTGATAGGATATAGACCACCGACGCATCTACCGTGATGGAGGAGCTCCCTCGTTGCCCGATCCTTAATGAAAAAATACTTGGGATGAGTTTCAAAAAAGACATTATTATCAGCTGACAAACGAGACATGGAAGCAAGGTTTTTGTTGGCTTGAGGGACATGAAGCACATCTTTTAGAAGAAGATCACGTTTAGAATTAGGGAAATTAATGGAAGATTGACCAATGTGACATATGTCCATACCTCCTCCACTTGCGGCGGTGTTAATTTGCTCATTGCCATAGTATCTCTCTCGGTTTGCAAGCTTCTCCAGCTCACTGGTGACGTGATCCGTGGCTCCGGAGTCAGCATACCAGATGGTGTCCCTAGCTTCTTCTTGCTCCCTGATGGCTGCAGCAACGTGGCGTTCCTCGGGCACGAAATCTTCATCATAGCGATGCCAGCAATCTTTCACCTCGTGCCCTGGCTTCTTGCAAAGCTGGCAGCGTGGCCTGGTGTTGGAGTAGGAGGCGCCAGAGGGACGTGGGCCAGTGTTGTTGGCGCGCCCACGCCCGCTGCTGTTGTTGTTGCCGCGTCCGCGCGCCTGCTGGTGACCGCGGTGACCACGGCCTCGGCCTCCAGTGCCGCGACCACGTGTGAGGGAATTAACCGATGACTGGCGGATATTATTACCTTGTAGGAGATTCATACGGGCTTCAAAACTTAGCAGCTGGTTGTAGAGCTCCTGGACGGTCACCGGTTCGATACGTGCAGCCAGGGCTGAGATCACCGGGTTATACTCGATGTCCAGCCCTTTGAGCACATAGGAGGTTATCTCTCCTTCAGAGAGGGGATCACCAGTGCAGGCGATCTCATCGGCGAAGGCCTTGATCTTTGCCAGGTACTCGGGCATGCCCATGCTTCCTTTGTGGAGATTGGCGAGGGCGATGCCGGTGTTGACGATCTGCGCTTGCGTCTGCGCAGCGAAGGAGGCATGGATGGCACTCCACACCTCAGCCGGCGTCTGAAGGGTCGCGACCTGCAAGAACCTCATGTGACAGAGATCCCATAAGGTATCCTTGTACCTGTTGCTGCTGGGCGTACCAGATCGACCGGGCATAGTTGAAGACCTGCTCCTCCTTCCCGTCTTTGGAGATGGTGATGGTAGGAGGGGGCGCCGGGCTTGCGGCGTCAAGGAAGTGCTCCATCTGTGCTCCCTTGATTTGGGGTAGCACGATGGCCTTCCAGAGGAGGAAATTTGTCCTCGTGAGCTTCTCCGATGGAGGAGACCCGAGAGAGGAAACACTGCTGGAGGTAGACGAAGATGCATAGATGGAAGGCGCAGATTGGGTGGACAAGGTGTTCATGGTGGATCCAATCAGGGCGGTGTTGGTGGCGGCGATGGTGGAAGCAGCGGTGCTGGCGTTGGTGCCTGACATAATTCTCTCTCGACAAGTCTCTCTGGATAGGTTCAGGTTTCTCTCTCGATCAACTAGATCGATCTCTCAGGAAAGCTAGACGTACGAGAGGAAGGGCTCTGATACCATGTAAGATTTGGTAGGAAGCATTGAACCCTTTGCTCGGGCCGCATGTGTATTTATAGAACAGTTGTCGTGGCTTACAAGGTTTGGAATATCGCTAGGATTCTTCCAGGGAGAGATCGATACAACTTGGAGAAGAAGAACAGAAGAAGAGATAGAAACAAAAACAATTTAAACATATCATCTATCCCTACGTACTCTATTCTAACACCCTCTCCGTCCCCTCCCCCTCCTCCCCTTTTCACTTGTTTTAATTACCGGGAATACTTGAACAACCAAAAAACCTAAAAAAATAGGTTGATCGGTAAAAGCTTAGTTTGGCTCCTTTCACACACATATAAGCAGTTCGTATGACTTGTACGAATTTGAAAAGAAAGCTTCCAAAAAGCTAGGCAACTATGTCTTGCAAGTAGAGAACCTAGAAAAAATAGCTCATGCCTGTATGGGCTGTGGACCGTGCTGTTTTCAAAAAAGTAAAACCACATGAGGCAACTTTACCAAGTCGCTTTTGGGATTGGGTTTCGGCTCTTCTCTCAACATCATCCTCTCGTGTGTTGCTCAACTGCATTGCTGGCAACCCGATTCGACATGGCCAAGGCCTTCGGCAAGGAGATCCTCTCTCGCCCCTACTTTTCGTTCTGGCTATTGACCCTTTCTGCCGCATTCTTGCCAAAGCCACGACCCAAGGGAATTTGCATCCACTTTGAGGGAGACATGTTCATGCGTCCCTGTACGCTGATGATGTGGCCATCTGCATTGCGCCAATTAGAAGTGATATTCAATTCTTGGCATTAACGCTTGCTTCTTTTGGGAAGGTCACCGGATTGGTCACCAACTGTGTCAGGAGCCTTGCTACACCCATTCCTTGTGTTGGTATTTATCTTGACGACGTCCTTCAAGACTTTTCGGCTGTCCACTCATGCTTCTCATCGAGATACTTGGGGCTGCCCCTCTCAGTTAAGAGACTCAAGAGAATTCACTTTCAATATTTAGAGGACCAGATTGCTGCCAAGCTGCCACCTTGGGCGCCGCATAGTTCTTCTAAAAGCAGTGCTAACGGCCATTGCAATTATTCATCTCACGCCTCTTGATTTGCCGGTTGAGGTCAGGAAGAAGATTGATAGCTTGAGACGCGCCTACTTGTGACAAGGTCACAGGAGTCACAGGAGGGAAATGTAAAGTCAATTGTAACCTTGTGTGCAAGCCCAAGATCTTTGGTGGGCTGGGTTTGCTCAATCTTGAGAAATTTGCTACCGCCCGTCTCTGTTGGCTTTGGTATGAATGGGCGGACCCTACCAAGCCTTGGCTAGGCAATGGGACGCCATGCAATGATAACAACAAAGACATTTTCTCAGCGGCCACAACTATTCACATTGGGGACGGATGCAAGGCTAGTTTCTGAAACTCATCGTCGCATGATGGGTTTAGGCCTAGAGATAATGCGCCAAGAATTTTTGACATCTCCAAGAAGAAGACAAGCATGGTCTGCAAGCTCTCCTGAACAATTATTGGGTTAGCCAAATCGACACTAATCACGAGCTTTCCTTGGCGCACATCTAGGAATTCGCACTCCTTCGGGAAATGGTCTCTAAGATCAACCTCGCCACTGGTGTCCGCGACACTATCTCCTGGAAGCTCACTTTGAGTGGCGAGTACTCGGCCTCTTCGGCCTACATGACCCAGTTTGAGGGTCACCTCAGAAGCAATATGACCGCAACAGTTTGGAAGGTTTGGGGACACCCAAAGTGCAAGTTCTTCGCTTGGCTCAACATTCAAAACAGAGTGGACGGCTGGGCTGGCCAAACTGTGGGCTTTGCCAGCTTTGCAAGCAAGTTAATGAATCTACGCCTTATCTCCTATTCCAATGCAGTTTCTCCGGGACGTGTGCGGATGCGGCTTCGTGGATCGGTCTCAACAATGGCAACACAGCGGCTTGGCGGCACGAGATAACGGTGAAGAATTGGTGGTTCAAGACTGTACTTGATGGCGAGGCCTCAAGGAAGGCCCTGGCATCCTTGCTGATGCTCGTCTCCTAGGAGCTTTGGAGGGAGTGCAACGCAAGAGTTTTTAGAAATACTGCCACCACAGCAACCATTCTTGTCGCTAGGATCAAGAGGAGGCCCGTCTTTGGACACTTGCTGGCGCTTGTCATCTATGTAATGTAATGCCGCAAGAGTAGACTCTCTTATCCCCGCTTGCAGGTTTCTGTTAAAACTCTTCTCTTAATCAATGAAAATGACAAATTTCTTGCTTTGTTTAAAAAAACTATGTTTCGCTTCAAAACAATTTCTTGACAAAACTACATCTAATAAACTATAAATTTGGCAAATGCATCAGAAATTATGAGTTACTGGTATTCCTTTTGGGTGTTCTTGTTCTGAGCCTTGAGCCTCTCGTTTATTTCTTCAATTGAGGCAATGCCAAGATTAGGCCGGAGCCATACGCGTGTGCCATCACCGCCCCATCTGGAACACATCCACTGCACGTCCTTGGTCTCACCATCGATGAGGTTGCACCTATACACGCCACGAAATAAAACAAAGTAAACACACCCGCCACGCACGCCCAATTCTGCAGCATCCACGGCGAAGCTGGCTGGGGACCCCAGGAACAGGACGCGGTCACCCAAGCTCCGGCCGTCTCTCGCCACCCAGCGCATCCTGCCGGCTCCGCCGGCCGCCCCTTCCAGCACATGCACCGTCGCCGATGGCTCACGCGGAGGCAAGTCGCCGCCGGCCCCGTTGTCCTCGATTCGAACGTTTACCCGCATCACCTCGCCATGGGATGCCAAGAGGTAACTGTCATAGCGCATGTTTTTCTCATTCGCATCCCATTGCCATGTCGGATCATGCACGATGTCTTTGTGGTCTCCCTCCACCGAGAGACACCACGAAATCCTGCCGGCACATGCTATGACCTTGCCGTCGTGATACACCGCGACATGGCTATGGCTTACATGTTGAAAATCCAGCTTGATCGTCCATGCCGCATCACCAGGGTGTAAGATGGCGGCAGTGAAGGTGGGCCTGTGCTCACCCTCACGGGTAAACTTAGTAGAAGAGGCGTACAGAAAAACGGTGCCGTCGCCATAGACGATGCATCTGGGGTACTCCATCGACTGCTGGATCCGACGGCCGTCATCAGGGAAGGATGGCAGCGTCGTCATGGCTCCGGTGGAAAGGTCGTGGAGTCTCGGCCTAGGGCGCGGTGTGAAGAGCCATGCGGCCGTGCCATCGGCGCTGGCCACACAGTTCTTGTTGCGGTCACGCGTGGATCTTGACAATGCGCGCGGCGGAACCTCCATGACGTGGTTGAAGGGGCTCGACTTGGCCTCGGACCCGTAGTGGACGACCGAGTGCAAGAGAAGGCCCTGGCACGGCGCCAGGAGCCACGGCTGGAACGATGGCCGTGCCGCCGCGGCGTGCTCCCGCCATGGTTTGCAGATGGCGTTGAAGCGGATGAAGTCAGCGGCGTCGTGTAGGCGGCCGGAGACCTCGCCGAGCAGGTCCGGCGGGAGGTCTGCCCACGGGCGGCTGGGTGGCACGAGCCTGGGCGACATGATCGATCGACTCCGTCTTGTCTATACGACTCTAGGGTTGTTTGGATATGGGATTGATACCGAACCTGTTTCCACTATTCACGTTTAGGACTGTAACAACCAAAAACTTTGTTTGGTTGGTCCAACAAATCTTCGGATAAGGAAAACTTGGTTTCCCACAAACCAGGAAAACGAGTATTTGGAAAAATGACTATTAGTAGTCTTTCCATAAACCTGTTTAGTTTTTTATCCCTCGTTTCTGTCGCAAAGGACTCTAGCTTTCATGAAAGCTACGCATGTGGGCAGCGTCCAAAGTACGTCTGTTTGTTACGGCAAGATCAGCCATTCCAGGTGCCATGGCTACTGTTTCTTGGCGAGGACGACGACAGTGTTTCTCCTGTGACCGTGGGTGTGCTCGGCATCGCTGCGGCCGCTGAGTACGTGCGGTTGATGGCGGTGGTGGCGCCGGCGCCGTCGAAGACGAGGTCGTGTCCGCTGACGAACCCAACATCCTGGCCTGGTCGGATGTGAGGAACAGCGTGGCCTCCGCCACGTCGACCACGCGCAGGTGCAACACCTTCTTCCCGTGCAGCATGTTGTGCATCTTCGTCATGGCCTCCATCTCCTCGGCGTTCACGGCCACCAGGGCGTAGCTCACTGGTGTGGCGCCCGAGCTCCCCGGCGGCCGCGTGCACCATGCCAAGCAGTGCCCCGCTTGTTGATAGACATCACGTGGTGAAGCGCGCCCAGCTCCATGTCCATGATGGCCCATCGGGATCAGCACAAACTGTGCAGTGGCCGACGTGCTGGGGTGGTGCCTCCACTCGGACCTCCTCACATCTCACGAGAACGGATTGTGATCTTTCTCAAGGTTGAGGATGATCCAAAAGATATGTCGATCCAAACAAAATATTCTATAAACCAGCGATAAATCATGAGTGGACATGCAGCCACGCGAGGTCGGTATCCACACCGCTTGTTCCCACGTGATTCGTGCGATGGAGCCGGTATAACGTTTTCCATCTCCCGCATATCAAGTGGTATGTCCCGTGTATTACGTCTGACAGCTCTGCCCACAAGGCAGGCTCAAGCATTGAAGTGAGACGCGTATTCATGACTTGTCTGTCCCAACGTCTAGCTGCACCATATACCCACGGTTTCTCTAAACTTCTGGCTTGCTTGTTACTGCTGCCATTCTTCTATGTGCTCCTTCTCCATTCTTCTATGTGCTCCTTCTCCATTCTTCTCAGTCTCGCTGTAATTCACAAGCTTGTGTTCATCCATATTCCAGCGTAGCTCTACACCACCTGCATCACACACACACCTCGAACCAGTTGCCTCCGCTCCTTCTCATTCCTTGCCTCGAATGCAACATAGGCCATGCGACCTGGTCTGTACCAGGGAGGCATTTCTAAGAGTGCGATTGGCATGGAGTAACTTTTCCAATATCTTTTCCATCCATCTTCTAGCTAATATTTTCTTTTTGTTTGCAGATTGCAGCACAGAGGATGTTGTTTCTAAATATGGGAGAACAAGTACATACAGTACTTCCCACGCATCGGTCCATCGCCACGCCTCACTTCTTGAAGAGAATCAAACATGGCTGTTGGCTGAAGCACATTTTCATCCTGGGGTTCGTGAACCTGCTGGCCATGCATGGCCATGATCTTCATGCACAAACTCTGAAAAGCTTATCTCCGCTCTGCGAAGGGGCTGTGTAACACCCTCGATGCGGCTATATCTCCCACGTGTCGAAGCACGATTTAGAGACATAACCGCATTGAAAGTAATGTCGCAAGTGAGGTAATCTTCACACAACCCATGTAATACATAAGGGAAAAGAGATACATAGTTGGCTTACACTCGCCACTTCACACAATTACATGAATAAAGCATTACATCAATCAGATACAATCAAGGTCCGACTACGTAACCAAAATAAAAGAAGACTACCCCAAATGCTACACAGATCCCCGATCGACTCCAACTGGGCTCCACTACTGACCAACTAGAATCGAAACAACACAAAGGACAAGATCTTCATCGAGCTCCTCCTTGAGCTTGATTGCGTCATCTGCACGGTTCAATGGCACCTGCAAGCTGGTTTTTGGAAGTATTTGTGAGTCACGGGGACTTAGCAATCTCACACCCTCGCGATCAAGACTATTTAAGCTTATAGGTAAGGCAAAGGTATGAGGTGGAGCTGCAGCAAGCGACTAGCATATTTGGTGGCTAACATACGCAAATGAGAGCGAGAAGAGAAGGCAAAAGCACGGTCGAACAACTATGATCAAGAAGTGATTATAGAACAACCTACGCCAAACATAACTCCAACACCGTGTTCACTTCCCGGACTTCGCCGGAAAGAGACCATCACGGTTACACACGCGGTTGATGTATTTTAATTAAGATCAACTTCAGGTTTTCTACAACCGGACATTAACAAATTCCCATCTGCACATAACCGCGGGCATGGTTTTCGAAAGTTCAAAACCCTGCAGGGGTGTCCCAACTTAGCCCATCACAAGCTCTCACGGTCAACGAAGGATATTCCTTCTAGCGAGAAGACCCGATCAGTCTCGGAATCCCGGTTATAAGACATTTCGACAATGGTAAAACAAGACGAGCAAAGCCACCCAGATGTGCCGACAAATCCCGATAGGAGCTGCACATATCTCGTTCTCAGGGCACACCGGATGAGCAAGACATCGGGTAAGCCATCCCAGAGTTGCCCCTGGTAGCCTCGGACATCTCTCAGTTGGACCAACACTTAGAGAAGCACTGGCCCGGGGGGGTTAAATAAAGATGACCCTTGAGCCGACCGACTCAAGGGAAAGAAAAATGCTAGGTGGCAAATGGTAAAACCAATGTTGGGCCTTGTTGGAGGAGTTTTATTCAAGGCGAACTGTCAAGGGGTTCCCATTATAACCCAACCGCGTAAGGAACGCAAAATCCAGGAACATAACACCGATATGACGGAAACTAGGGCGGCAAGAGTGGAACAAAACACCAGGCATAAGGCCGAGCCTTCCACCCTTTACCAAGTATATAGATGCATTAATTAAATAAGAAATATTGTGATATCACAACAAGTAAACATGTCCCAACAAGGAACAACATCTCCATATTCCAACAAGGAACAAACTTCAATCTTCACCTGCAACTAACAACGCTATAAGAGGGGCTGAGCAAAACGGTAACATAGCCAAACAACGGTTTGCTAGGACAAGGTGGGTTAGAGGCTTGGTTCAACCATATGGGAGGCATGATAAGCAAGTGGTAGGTATCGCAGCATAGGCATAGCAAAAGAGCGAGCAACTAGCAAGCAAAATAGAAGTGATTTCGAGGGTATGGTCATCTTGCCTAAAATCCTGCAAGGAAGAAGAACGAGACCATGAAGAAGATAAACAGAAGAAGTCGAACGAATCCTCACAACACGACATTATCGGAACCAACCCGAAGAAGCAATACTGGAAAGAAGCAAACAACATAGTAAACAACCAACACATAGACATGGCATGATGCACAAACAATTATGATGCATGTCCGGTTTAATGAAGCATGGCATGGCAAAGTGCACAAACAACACTACAAGTTAAGTGGAGCTCAATATGCAACGAGTTGCATATTGACGGAACACCACATGCCTTATTTAGTTCTCTCTCATTTATGTACTCAACAAAATTAAATGTTGTTAGCATGGCAAGAGGTGAAACATGATGAAACTATCTAATCTAGGCAAGTTTAAATGAGGCCGGAACAACAAAACAACAAGTCCGGAAACTCCTCATATGCATATATTAGGTTTGGTACTGTTCTGCCCTAAACATAATTTTAGAGTTATTAAACATGCAAAGTGAGTACACCATGTTAAACTAGGCATTTTTCTACCCCATTTATATATAAAGTTTGTTAAATTCGGAGTTACGGTTATTTAGTTATGAATTAAACCATTTTAGCAAGTTATTAAAGCAAATTTAAACAAACAACATATTAAACATTTTAAACATGGATGAAAAAGACATATTATGAAACTAGATGAAAAACTAAGCAAGTTTCATATATAAATTATTTAGATCCGATGCACGGTTGTGAAGTTATTAAATGCATGGAGTTTAGGGGGCTTTCTGTAAAACTGTAAACTCTGGAATATTGGCAAAATTCGCAGGGCCAGGAAAAAAATATAGCCGGCCGAAACAGAGGCTGGCCCAACATGAGGAAAGAAAAAAACAAGAGGGCGCCGGAGCTGGCGTCACCATGGGCCAAGGCCCGTGAAGGCTGGCAGGCTCGCAGCGGGAGCTGGGCCGGAGGAGGGACGCGGCCCATGTGCGGTCGATGGGGAGGACTCATTTGATCTGGCCGGAGGAGTCAACGCGAGCGTGTGGCCATGTTCCTGAAGCAGAGGAAGCAGGGGTGCGCGGCTTCAGGTGGTGCAGGCGCAGCAACGAGCGAAGCAGGACTCGGCGTGGAGGAAGGAGGATGGGCGCGGCGCCGGGATGCTGCAGAAGAGGACCAGAGTCGGGGATGGCTTGCGGGAGCTCCATCGCCAAAGGAGAATGGCAGAATGGCGGCTTCAGGCGGCGCGGGGCGGCAGAGCTCGCCAGGGATGGGGGGTTCCGGCGCGAACAGGGCTCCTCTCGAGCTCGGCACGCTGCAGGAGCACGTCGATGCGGGAACGGTTTCAGGTGACGTACTCCTCATCGAGCGAAGCAGAGGAGGCGAGGTCGCAGGGTAGGCCGACGGCAAGGGACTTGTGACGGCGGCGGGGAACTTGGCGGCAGCAGCAGGACCATGATGGATCGCCGGGGCTCTTGGTGGCATCGGCCCAAGGTGCCGGTGTGCTCACAAGACGGGGCGGCGTGGCGTTGGAGCTCCCGGCGGGTGAGGGACGAGGCAGAGCAGCGGCTGCGGCAGCTCCTGCTGAGGAAAAGAGAGAGGTCCGGTAGGTTAGAGACCAGAGGGAAAAGGAAGATTGCGGAAGGAAGGAGAAGAAGGTAGGGCGAGCGGCGGCACTGGCCCGATGCGGCAGAGAGTAGGCCATCGGAGAGGCGCTGTAGGTGCTTGGTGGGGATCGAAGGATTGGGGAACAGGGCAAATCGAGCGCTGCTGTTGGTTGGATCAATTTCGGTGGGGATTGGCCGGCTCTGAAAATTAGGAAGGAAGGGGCTGGCTGTCTGGATCGGGGAAGGATCCCGAGATAACAGTGGCGGCGGCGGACACGGGAATAGGTGGATGGGACAGGTTAGGACTAGGGTTAGGCTGGTTATAAAGCAGGTGGGATTAGGTTAGGGGCTATCTCGACCCTACGATCGCAAACAGACGATCGCGGATAAAATAGCTAGGGAGTCCAAATAAGAAAACGGAGACGTTTTGTAGATGTTTGGGGATGTTCCAGACACAACGGTAGCGACAGCCCGGGTCGGGTTTCGGGACAGCTTCCGGACACGCGCGAGGGGGGCCGCGGGCTGACGAGAGAAGGTTAGGTAGGGCCTGACGGTGAGTGGTAGTGGGCTGTGCAGAAGGCCTCAGGTTGAGAGAAGAGAAGAGAGAGAGAGACCCGGCGACTGTTTCCGGAGACCGAAAACGTCCGACGTTAGACCGGCTATAATGCCGCTATAGTTATCCGTTGGGGCGTCAAACGAACTCCGAATGCGATGAAATTTGACAGGAGGTCTATCTACACTATAATAAGTCCGCACGCCAACTCTCATCCCATTCCGAGAACATTATCCGGCCACTTATAAAATAATATTCGGACGTGCCGCGGGCGTGTGCGAGTGTGTCTGGGCTCAGAACAGACAACGGAAGGAACTGGGAGACCGGGACGGATGCAAGTTTTGAAAACATGATGATGCAATGCACATGATGACATGATGAAATGCAACACGCAAGCAAATGACATGGCAACGCCGGCGAATAACTGGCAGACACCTGGCGCATCGGTCTCAGGGCGTCACAACACTCCACCACTACGAGAGGATCTCGTCCCGAGATCTAGGATGGCACCGGGGAAACGGAAGAGGAAGAGAAAAGGTAAAACTAAGTTGCTTCTTTGACAAACGAGTGAAACCAAGGAACCTTGCGAGGTTGAACAAATTTGAGAAAGAACACAACGAAGGTGAATAAGGTCGAAAACACTCCTTTAGAAAAGAGTAACAAAGAACATTGCGAAAAACCTTGAGGTTGAAGGGCAAGATAAATATTGAAACCACTCCGGTTGAAACAAGATAGAAAAAAAATAAGAATGATATAATTTGGGCAGCATTCCGACTAAAAAGAAATGGAATTGAATAAGAACTTGGTAAGATGAAAAGATACTTGATGAAATCACAACATACATCCTCCGAAACTATTGAATGCATGGAACAAGGGGTAAGAAAGATCTCAGACAACACTCCGGTTGAGAAGATATGCAAGGCTTGATAAGGCAAAAAGAACTAGAAGAGATGACACCACGCTCCGGTTAGATGGATAAGCACAGGAAAGAACATGATCTTTGATGAAACCAGATGATGGTTGAAGAAAGCAATATCACAAAGCCTCCGGAATGATATTGGATCGTCGGAACAAAAGAACGGAGAAGAAAACAACATCTTCTACCTCCGATGAGCTTGAAAAGCATCTTAAAGAGAAGGGTCGCACGGAGTTGTTGGAAAACCAACAACAAAAAGAGTAAACTTGATATGGTCTTATGGGATACATCTCAAATTATGAGGTGACAACCTGCCACTCACGGGAAGAAGAATTAGATTGATATGAACGAGGAGACGAGAAACTTATTCGCCGGAAGGGTAAATGAAGAACTTCTGTCATTTATGAGCACCATAAATAGCAACAATCCTTAGGGAAGGCTTTAGGTGAACTATAACCCAAGATAACTCCAACGAAGAGATTGATGGATTTAAAATACCTCATTCTTAACAACATGTGAATCATGAAACATGAACTCAAATTATCAAGAATGACATAATACCACCTCAAAAGATAAAAAGAGAACAATTGCACTCCGGATTGCAAGATGAAGAAAAACTTGAGCTCCTTTGAAAAGAATCTCGATGATCACTTCGAGAAGGAATTAAATCCTTGCTGAACCACCATGTTGAGCCTCCATGAAGAACTCCGGTAATAAAAGTGTGATAAAAAAGGAAGTGACGGATGAAAAGAATAAGATTGAAGCCTTGCAATGATTTAGATGGATCCTTGCGACGAGATAAAGTGGAAACTTGGAACTCCGGAAAAGAAAGATGAGCAAAAGAAAACAAGAATATGTATGATGAACCACTCCGGAATAAGGAATTGAATCAACTCGATGAAACAAGAATAAGAATTACATTATGCTTATCCTTCACCAATTCGAATTGATGACAACCAATGGAATTGGCATACTACTTATTCTCGTAGAAAGGATTAAGATAGATAATGCGCAAACTTGAAGAGGCCTTCGATGATCCGCCGGTAGGATTTGAAAGAACGGAAGTATGATAACGTAAGGAGAGGAATCTTGAACAAGCCACCGTAAGAATTGAAAATGAACGAAGAAAAGATAAAGAAACACCGGAAATAATTAGCAAATGAACGAAGAAGCTTGAGGGGATTTAGGTACATGAGAATGAAGAGATCAAGAACTGATTAGAGGATATTTGATCGATGCACCGGTAAGATTTGGAGAATGTGAGCTGCCAGCTGAAATGAATAATATTTGAAAAGATGGCCTTCGGAGGAAAGAAATGGAAAACAACTCAAGAAATGCTTCGGATGGGTGAAAAGAATTCTCACGATCAAAACAATTATGAGAGGATGGCCTCGAAGTAGAACCACGAATCTCTGAGAGAACAGATAAGATATAGAGGTAAAACTCTTCTTCGGTCTTCAAATGTTGAGAATGACGATGAGAAACACCACAATGAATTGTTGAGGCACTCCGGAATGAAGAATGGAAAGGTTGAGCCAACGATGAAAAGAATTTGGAAAATCTTGGAGAAAGACATTTGACTGATGTCAATTCATTCTTACGTCAAACTTTGAAATGAATTTGAGACTAACTCCGGGAGAATAAGAAGAGTCAGGTAAGATCCTGGAAAAAGACCTGTGGGTTAGGGCCCACTCAAAAGAAACATCGTAGAACGATTTAAAAGAGAGAATGCGACGATTGAATTAAAAGGCTTGAATGAGATAAACATCCTCAAAATAGGATTAACGGATCTTGAATGACAAGATGATCCTTCTGAGATATCTTCAGCACTCCGGAATAATTGAATAGCGAGAGGTGAATGATTAAGAATTGCACCGGCATGAGAAAACATTGAAACGAGGAAAGGATATGATAAACAAAGCTTGACTTGAAACCACCGGAGATGAAAAGTATGAAGAATGACGAACTTGAAACTCCATTAGAGTCTTCCTGAGAATCACCGGATAAGAACATTGACGGAAAAGAATGGAGAGACTTCACAAGAATAAAAGGATACTTGATTAAGAAATCTGGGTCCTTGAAGAGAAAGGGAGGGTGGGCGGGAAAACAAAGGCAGCTTGGAGACGCATGAAACAAACACCGTTGAGAAGGCTTGAGTTGATCTTGCGGATGTTGAAATGATCGGATCCACTTAAAGAGAGACACGCCGGTTGAAAAGAAATTGGCATGACAATCTCTATTATCATGAGGGATTAGTATTCACATAGGAATATGAGAACACCGCTTGGGGAAGGTATGGAATCAACACTTGACATTGAAGCAACTCGAATACCACAACTCAAAACAAAACAAAGGATTGGCTTGCGGAATAAGCCGGAACAAACATATGATAGAGATTTTGTCCGAAGTTTTCGTGGTGGGGCCTACACGGGCTCGATCATACAGCACCATCATGTACAAGGCAGTGCACATGACATACGAAGTGTCCCCGAGTCGGCATAGCCAAGGACTCTTTAAGACACAACGAGACCACTGTAAAACCAACCGTGCATAGGCGGACCACTAGACGTCGAACCCCAATTTCATATCATACATCTGACGGAAAGATATCCTAGGAGCTACTTGAATTCCCACTTATAAACTCCCGAAACTTTTCGGTTATGCAATCAGGTGTTGGGGATACAGGGGAAGCATAATATCTCACCTAAAACTAGCAAATCCTACATCCAGCTGTATCCATCCTTCAACACATAACCAAGTAACCTTCGAAAATCATCTACCTCAACCTTCGAAAAGCATCCGTTATACGAGTTATGGCAATACTCCCGAACTCCCGCCCCAGTACTGAGTGGCATCGAGGTTATCTCACCAACAACTGCATAAAAGAGATTTTCGATGTCGACGAAACTAAACTCAGGTATTCCAGAACTGCAATGATAAAATTGTGACGACGACACCTCGAAGCTCAACTCCCCGGGACACTGCCACAACCCCTAAATGACAGGAGACACCAAGAACAATGTTCTCGTCACAAAACCATCAGAACGATTCCAAGATACCCGCGTGATCCTAAATT